>NC_092092.1:71482588-71485088 GCF_045679555.1 Salvelinus alpinus
GACACCCTGCAACATCACTCTATCAGCCTGCAGGAGACCTGCACCAAGCTGCAGACACTTAACACTCAGCTACAGGTATCATACAGCTACCATTGTTTTATATAGTTATTATACTGAAACTGTGGCCTCTCGCCACCTCAGAGACTGTAATACTGTCCGAGTGTCACAGTGTTTGATTTCCAACATCCCCCTCCTCTCCCAGGTGGAGGAGGCGTCCCTGAGCTTCCAGCATGCAGCAGTGTTGGCGAGGTGCAGCGAGAGCGAGGCCAGGTGTGCTGCTTTGGAGGCGGAGTCTAAGGTGTGTGCCAGGGAACATGAGGAGTCATTGGTCAGGACGGAGGGGCTGAGGAGGGACCAGGAGCGAATGACAGCGCTGCAGCAGAGGCAGGAGGCAGAGCTAGAGGAGCTGCTGGATAGACACTCCCATCTGAGGAGCAGCAACCGTAACCTGGAGACACAGCACAGGGATCTGGAGGGAAGGTAGGGAACACAGGGATCTGGAGGGAAGGTAGGGAACACAGGGATCTGGAGGGAAGGTAGGGAGCACAGGGAGCTGGAGGGAAGGTAGAAAACACAGGGAGCTGGAGGGAAGGTAGGGAACACAGGGAGCTGAAGGGAAGGTAGGGAACACAGGGAGCTGAAGAGAAGGTAGGGAACACAGGGATCTGGAGGGAAGGTAAGGAACACAGGGATCTGGAGGGAAGGTAGGGAACACAGGGATCTGGAGGGAGTGTAGTGAACACAGGGATCTTGAGGGAAGGTAGGGAACACAGGGATCTTGAGGGGAGGTAGGGAATACAGGGAGCTGGAGGGAATTTAGGGAACACAGGGAGCTGGAGGGAAGGTAGGGAACACAGGGAGCTGGAGGGAAGGTTGGGAACACAGGGATCGGGAGGGGAGGTAGAGAACACAGGGATCTGGAGGGAAGGCAGGGAAGACAGCGAGCTGGAGGGAAGGTAGGGAACCCAGGGGGCTGGAGGGAAGGTAGTGAACACTGGGAGCTTGAGAGAAGGTAGTGAACGCTGGAGGGTGGTTAGGGAGCACAGGGAGCTGGAGGGAAGGTAGAAAACACAGGGAGCTGGAGGGAAGGTAGGGAACACAGGGAGCTGAAGGGAAGGTAGAAAACACAGGGAGCTGGAGGGGAGGTAGGGAACACAGGGAGCTGAAGAGAAGGTAGGGAACACAGGGATCTGGAGGGAAGGTAGGGAACACAGGGATCTGGAGGGAAGGTAGGGAACACAGGGAGCTGGAGGGAAGGTAGGGAGCCCAGAGAGCTGGGGGGAAGGTAGGGAACACAGGGAGCTGGAGGGAAGGGAAGGGAACACAGGTAGCTGGAGGGAATATATGGAGCACAGGGAGCTGGAGGGGAGGTTGGGAACACAGGGAGCTGGAGGGGAGGTTGGGAACACAGGGAGCTGGATGGTGGGTTGGGAACACAGGGAGCTGGAGGGAAGGTAAGGGACACAGGGAGCTGGAGGGAAGGGAAGGGAACACAGGGAGCTGGAGGGAATATAGGGAGCACAGGGAGCTGGAGGGGAGGTTGGGAACACAGGGAGCTGGAGGGGGGGTTGGGAACACAGGGAGCTGGAGGGAAGGGAAGGGAACACAGGGAGCTGGAGGGGAGGTTGGGAACACAGGGAGCTGGAGGGAAGGTAAGGAACACAGGGAGCTGAAGGGAAGGTAGGGAGCCCAGGGAGCTGGAGGGAAGGTAGGGAACACAGCGAGCTGGAGGGAAGGTAGGGAACCCAGGGAGCTGGAGGGAAGGTAGTGAACACTGGGAGCTTGAGAGAAGGTAGTGAACGCTGGAGGGTGGTTAGGGAGCACAGGGAGCTGGAGGGAAGGTAGAAAACACAGGGAGCTGGAGGGAAGGTAGGGAACACAGGGGGCTGGAGGGAAGGTAGGGAACGCAGGGATCTGGAGGGGAGGTAGGGAACACAGGAAGATGGAGGGGAGGTAGGGAACACAGGGATCTGGAGGGGAGGTAGGGAAAACCGGGATCTGGAGGGGAGGTAGGGAACACAGGGATCTGGAGGGGAGGTAGGGAACACCGGGATCTGGAGGGGAGGTAGGGAACACAGGGATCTGGAGGGGAGGTTGGGAACACAGGGATCTGGAGGGAGTGTAGTGAACACCAATTAACACTTTATTTTAAAAAGTATACATAAGACATTGTTAACTTTATGAAACCAGTCTGATTGGAATTCCATATGCCATTGAATACACTGACTTGTGAATAAACCCTGATAAAATAAAGTTTATGAAATCAATCATGATACCTTAATGAGTGTTTAAGTATAATTCATACCAATGTTCATAACACCTTCATTTACTCCAGGTATCAGGAGCTCCTGGGCCTCAAATCCCAGATGGAGGAGACAAAAAGAGAGATGAAAATGGAGAGAGAGAAGATGGAGGGAGAGGTGCAAAAGCAGGCGGAGAGAGAAAGAGAATTAGAGAGACTGAAAGAGGATAATGAGAGGTAAAACAAAAACTCTCTCAG
>NC_092092.1:71490088-71655088 GCF_045679555.1 Salvelinus alpinus
GTACCAACTTTCACTGATGTCCCTGACCAGCCCTGACAAATTGAAGTGAAGTGACTGGTTTTGACAGGACCTCTCTGTGTGTTTGTGTGTTTGGTTTTAGCCGTGAGTGGGGACAACAATGAAGGACATCTCAACTCAGACCCCTGCTGTCAGTCCAGTAAGGACTAAGAGAGAATTACTGCCTTTCTGCTTCAACTGGAAATACCAGGATTATTTGCACAAATCCGACCTCTGCATACAGATCTGATCTAAATCCAGATAGGGACTCAAATTAAAAGTGTCAAATTCAAATGTTTGTCAGATTTTTTAAAGGTGCCTAATAAAATACAGTATTTCTGATCCATTTTCCATACACTGTAAACGAAATGTTTTTCTGCCAGCTACTACTCTATTTGTGTATATTATTGAAGAGATGTCTCTGTTCTTCTGGGGTGACAAGCAACATTTCCTCCTCTGGCCAATGGGTGTCAGTGTAGAGCTAGCTAGACACAAATACAGATCAGATGAGGGAGCATCTTTTAAATGAGAAACAAGGCCTGTAGGTTCATCACGACTGTAGGGCCATTCTGGTTCCCTTCATCCCACACCAAGGGGGCAACACGTCAGCATTTCGTTTGGGGAGGGTGGGGTAGATGGAGGGATTAAGGGGAAAGAACAGACACTAAAGGATAAAAGCAGAGAGAGGCTTTTCTCTCCGCCGAAGCCCCAGTGAATTAGGATTCAGAAAAAGACAAATGGAACGCTAATACAATTCATGAATTATGTAGTTGTCATGGCAACATTAATCAAAATGAGGCCCCAGCCTCTGAACATTTTGTTTAGAAATTGAGATGCATCCAGCGTGAGTGAGAGTGTGGAGGATGATATTGGGCCTGCCACTCAGTCGGTTATTACAGTTAGACCATCTGACACCTGCAGACAGACAGCAACCTGCAGACAGACAGCAACCGGCAGACAGACAGCAACCACAAAGTGAAGAGAAGCAGTGAAATAAAAACACAGAACAAAGACATTTATACTCCTCATTTCTTACGTTCAATAGAATAAAATCAATTATATATCTGAAGGCCACTGGTCATCAACATGTACATTTGAAGAGTACGGGTGTAAAAAATAGACATTTTGATTCGGATTCCTTTCAGCCAATAGACTAGAATAAAAGTTAATGACATATACAGTACACAACCCAGTGGTCATCTTAACTTGTCAGTATGTGTCTGTAGTGGTGGGTAAATAATTGAAAAGGGGAGCGGTGTAATGCCATCTGTGTTTATCCGTCTGTGAAGATCTCTCTCTCCCTGTTCTGAGTCTGTCTATCTAACTATCTCAGCCCTGGACATCAAACTTTAATGTGGATGGCCTCCTCTAAAGAGCCGCTAATGGCCAGAGCTTTAGCTTTACTGCCTGCCTGAAATCACACTGACCTAGCAAACACTGCGAGCCAGTAATACTGAATTGGACACAGCAGACACTAGGGTCCGGTTTCCCGGACACAGACTAAGCCTACTCCCGGTCTAAAAAGCTTTGGAAATATTCAAGACAATGGCTTGTTTTTTATGTATTATTTAGTCAGATGGAGGTGGTACTGTAGTTACCGGACCTTGGTGATATCAGATATTCATGGCGGAGGTGCTAGCTACCTGTAGGACTGGAGAAGGTGTAATGAGAGACCTAGAAAACTGAACTCAGATCGAGAGAGAGAGAGAGAGAGAGAGAGAGAGGAATAAATAAGGTTTGGTCTAATTAATTAAAGTCTAGCCCTGGGCTGTGGAAACGCTCTGAGACCGAGGAGGATTTGCTGAGAGGAGAAAAACAACAACACAACAACGGACAGCAGGAGAGAGAAAATAAGTGTTTGTCTTAACTCAAGAGTCTGACCCTGTAACCTTGCTTCCTCACAAAACTGTCACAATCGTAGAGCTTCAGGGGGCTTTTAGTCAATGAGCCTACCCCTAAGGTAACTATCCTCACCCCTCCTTCTTTACCACTTCTCCCTCCCTATTTCTCTCTTCCTACTTTCCCTCCTTCATTCAGTCTGCCCCTCTCTCTCAGTCTCTCTCTCCCTGCCTCAGGGCTGGCTCTAGCCTTTTGGGGGCCCTAAGCAAGATTTGGTTAGAGCCCCCCCTCCATCTCGTGGCAAATCATTTCGTGTTTAGAAGTTTATTTCCTGCAATTCTACACATTTTTCCATGGGGCGGAGAGAAAACTGCTATTTGTTAACAAATTTCATGCAATTCTCCCCATTTTGCCATGGGTTGGAGAGACATTTTTGCCGTATTAAAGCAAATTTCCAGCAACTCTACACATTTTGTAATGACTTATACCATGTTAATATGATATGATTCGGTGTTCGGCCATGATTACTGCACGTTAAGACAGCTGGCTAGACTAACTACCAATCAAAAAATTGTTAGCTGACATGGCTAATTGAGTGACTGTCATAACAAGAGAAAAACTGCTGCACAAACACATTTTGAGACGCAGACTGAGTTCCTAAAAGTACTTTTTGTTGTTGAAAATTGGTCAGGTGGCCCTAGCGGACGGGGGTCTTGATCGCTTATGTCACTTATGCCTGGAACCTCCTTCGCTCTCTCTCCTCTCCCACCCTCTTTCCCTCTACTCTCTCCCTCTACTCTCTCCCTCTCTTCTCTCCCACCCTCTTTCCCTCTACTCTCTCCCTCTACTCTCTCCCTCTCTCCTCTCCCACCCTCTTTCCCTCTACTCTCTCCCTCTACTCTCTCCCTCTCTCCTCTCCCACCCTCTTTCCCTCTACTCTCTCCCTCTACTCTCTCCCTCTCTCCTCTCCCACCCTCTTTCCCTCTACTCTCTCCCTCTACTCTCTCCCTCTCTCCTCTCCCACCCTCTTTCCCTCTACTCTCTCCCTCTACTCTCTCCCTCTCTCCTCTCCCACCCTCTTTCCCTCTACTCTCTCCCTCTACTCTCTCCCTCTCTCCTCTCCCACCCTCTTTCCCTCTACTCTCTCCCTCTACTCTCTCCCTCTCTCCTCTCCCACCCTCTTTCCCTCTACTCCCGCTCTCTCTCCTCTCCCACACTCTTTCCCTCTACTCTCTCCCTCTCTCCTCTCCCACCCTCTTTCCTTCTACTCTCTCCCTCTCTCCTCTCCCACCCTCTTTCCCTCTACTCCCGCTCTCTCTCCTCTCCCACCCTCTTTCCCTCTACTCTCTCCCTCTCTCCTCTCTCACCCTCTTTCCTTCTACTCTCTCCCTCTCTCCTCTCCCACCCTCTTTCCCTCTACTCTCTCCCTCTCTCCTCCCCCACCCTCTTTCCTTCTACTCTCTCCCCCTCTCCTCTCTCCTCTCCCACCCTCTTTCCCTCTACTCCCTCTCTCTCTCCTAGTGTATTAAAGGGTTTGACGCTCTCAGTAAAAGCTGATTTATTCTCTTGTGGTATCGATCGGTTGCTGCATTAAAGATTATAATTCATTACCTCGGCCCTTTTAATACATTAAACACTCAAAATAAAAATAAAATAATCCTAACCTCCCAGGGTGTGGGGAAACACTCTGGGAGAGGAGGCGTCCGTCCCGTCCCCCCGCCCCGGGCCTTCAGCACGTCTGGTCTCACACCCTCAGGCCACAGGCTATATTGAACAGCGTCTCAGGCAAGCACGCACACACACTCCATCTTGTTCGCATACAGATGCAGATCCTTGCAAACACATGCACACTTAAACACCTTCATTTGAAACATTCTCAGGTATACGAACAGCTCTGGACCTCTGCAAAATTATCAGTTTCTCTGGTTTTACTATTTATAGGTATGTGTTTGGGTAAAGTGAACATTGTTGTTTTATTCTATAAACTACTGGCAACATTTCTCCTAAATTCCAAATATAATATTGTCATTTAGAGCATTTATTTGCAGAAAATGACAATTGGTCCAAATAATAAAAAAGATACAGTGTTGTTAGACCTCGAATAATGCAAAGAAAATAAGTTCATATTCATTTTTAAACAACACAATACTAATGTTTTAACTTTTGCAGTGGACTCTTAACCTTTTCCAGAGCGGGATTGTGTGAATGGTCAGGAACTAGAGGAACAGAGGTCTCTAGAAGGACCCGTGTTAATAAGGACTCCAGGTTACCCAATGACAACATTCCTTATGGAGTTGCACATATAGTGTTAACATGTGTCTGAAGTGTTAACATGTGTCTATAGTGTTAACATGTGTCTATCGTGTTAACATGTGTCTATAGTGTTAACATGTGTCTATAGTGTTAACATGTGTCTGAAGTGTTAACATGTGTCTGAAGTGTTAACATGTGTCTGAAGTGTTAACATGTGTCTGAAGTGTTAACATGTGTCTGAAGTGTTAACATGTGTCTGAAGTGTTAACATGTGTCTATAGTGTTAACATGTGTCTATAGTGTTAACATGTGTCTATAGTGTTAACATGTGTCTGAAGTGTTAACACGTGTCTGAAGTGTTAACATGTGTCTGAAGTGTTAACATGTGTCTGAAGTGTTAACATGTGTCTGAAGTGTTAACATGTGTCTGAAGTGTTAACATGTGTCTGAAGTGTTAACATGTGTCTGAAGTGTTAACATGTGTCTGAAGTGTTAACATGTGTCTGAAGTGTTAACACGTGTCTATCGTGTTAACATGTGTCTATAGTGATAACATGTGTCTATAGTGTTAACACGTGTCTATCGTGTTAACATGTGTCTATAGTGTTAACATGTGTCTGAAGTGTTAACACGTGTCTGAAGTGTTAACATGTGTCTGAAGTGTTAACATGTGTCTGAAGTGTTAACATGTGTCTGAAGTGTTAACATGTGTCTATAGTATAAACATGTGTCTGAAGTGTTAACATGTGTCTATAGTATAAACATGTGTCTGAAGTGTTGACATGTGTCTGAAGTGTTAACATGTGTCTATAGTGTTAACATGTGTCTGAAGTGTTAACATGTGTCTGAAGTGTTAACATGTGTCTGAAGTGTTAACACGTGTCTATAGTGTTAACATGTGTCTATAGTGTTAACATGTGTCTGAAGTGTTAACATGTGTCTGAAGTGTTAACATGTGTCTGAAGTGTTAACATGTGTCTGAAGTGTTAACATGTGTCTGAAGTGTTAACATGTGTCTGAAGTGTTAACACGTGTCTATAGTGTTAACATGTGTCTATAGTGTTAACATGTGTCTGAAGTGTTAACATGTGTCTATAGTGTTAACATGTGTCTGAAGTGTTAACACGTGTCTGAAGTGTTAACATGTGTCTGAAGTGTTAACATGTGTCTGAAGTGTTAACATGTGTCTGAAGTGTTAACATGTGTCTGAAGTGTTAACATGTTTCTGAAGTGTTAACATGTGTCTGAAGTGTTAACACGTGTCTATCGTGTTAACATGTGTCTATAGTGATAACATGTGTCTATAGTGTTAACACGTGTCTATCGTGTTAACATGTGTCTATAGTGTAAACATGTGTCTGAAGTGTTAACATGTGTCTGAAGTGTTAACATGTGTCTGAAGTGTTAACATGTGTCTGAAGTGTTAACATGTGTCTGAAGTGTTAACATGTGTCTGAAGTGTTAACATGTGTCTGAAGTGTTAACATGTGTCTGAAGTGTTAACATGTGTCTATAGTGTTAACATGTGTCTGAAGTGTTAACATGTGTCTGAAGTGTTAACATGTGTCTATAGTGTTAACATGTGTCTGAAGTGTTAACATGTGTCTGAAGTGTTAACATGTGTCTGAAGTGTTAACATGTGTCTGAAGTGTTAACATGTGTCTGAAGTGTTAACATGTGTCTGAAGTGTTAACATGTGTCTGAAGTGTTAACATGTGTCTATAGTGTTAACATGTGTCTGAAGTGTTAACATGTGTCTGAAGTGTTAACATGTGTCTATAGTGTTAACATGTGTCTATAGTGTTAACATGTGTCTGAAGTGTTAACATGTGTCTATAGTGTTAACATGTGTCTGAAGTGTTAACATGTGTCTATAGTGTTAACATGTGTCTGAAGTGTTAACATGTGTCTGAAGTGTTAACATGTGTCTGAAGTGTTAACATGTGTCTGAAGTGTTAAACTTTTCCTATAGTGTTAACATGTGTCTGAAGTGTTAACATGTGTCTGAAGTGTTAACATGTGTCTATAGTGTTAACATGTGTCTGAAGTGTTAACATGTGTCTGAAGTGTTAACATGTGTCTATAGTGTTAACATGTGTCTATAGTGTTAACATGTGTCTATCGTGTTAACATGTGTCTATAGTGTTAACATGTGTCTATAGTGTTAACATGTGTCTGAAGTGTTAACATGTGTCTGAAGTGTTAACATGTGTCTGAAGTGTTAACATGTGTCTGAAGTGTTAAACTTTGCCTATAGTGTTAACATGTGTCTGAAGTGTTAACATGTGTCTGAAGTGTTAACATGTGTCTATAGTGTTAACATGTGTCTGAAGTGTTATCATGTGTCTGAAGTGTTAACATGTGTCTGAAGTGTTAACATGTGTCTATAGTGTTAACATGTGTCTGAAGTGTTAACACGTGTCTATTGTGTTAACATGTGTCTGAAGTGTTAACATGTGTCTGAAGTGTTAACATGTGTCTGAAGTGTTAACATGTGTCTATCGTGTTAACATGTGTCTATAGTGTTAACATGTGTCTGAAGTGTTAACATGTGTCTATAGTGTTAACATGTGTCTGAAGTGTTAACATGTGTCTGAAGTGTTAACATGTGTCTGAAGTGTTAACATGTGTCTATAGTGTTAACATGTGTCTATAGTGTTAACATGTGTCTATAGTGTTAACATGTGTCTGAAGTGTTAACACGTGTCTGAAGTGTTAACATGTGTCTGAAGTGTTAACATGTGTCTGAAGTGTTAACATGTGTCTGAAGTGTTAACATGTGTCTGAAGTGTTAACATGTGTCTGAAGTGTTAACATGTGTCTGAAGTGTTAACATGTGTCTGAAGTGTTAACATGTGTCTGAAGTGTTAACACGTGTCTATCGTGTTAACATGTGTCTATAGTGATAACATGTGTCTATAGTGTTAACACGTGTCTATCGTGTTAACATGTGTCTATAGTGTTAACATGTGTCTGAAGTGTTAACACGTGTCTGAAGTGTTAACATGTGTCTGAAGTGTTAACATGTGTCTGAAGTGTTAACATGTGTCTGAAGTGTTAACATGTGTCTATAGTATAAACATGTGTCTGAAGTGTTAACATGTGTCTATAGTATAAACATGTGTCTGAAGTGTTGACATGTGTCTGAAGTGTTAACATGTGTCTATAGTGTTAACATGTGTCTGAAGTGTTAACATGTGTCTGAAGTGTTAACATGTGTCTGAAGTGTTAACACGTGTCTATAGTGTTAACATGTGTCTATAGTGTTAACATGTGTCTGAAGTGTTAACATGTGTCTGAAGTGTTAACATGTGTCTGAAGTGTTAACATGTGTCTGAAGTGTTAACATGTGTCTGAAGTGTTAACATGTGTCTGAAGTGTTAACACGTGTCTATAGTGTTAACATGTGTCTATAGTGTTAACATGTGTCTGAAGTGTTAACATGTGTCTATAGTGTTAACATGTGTCTGAAGTGTTAACACGTGTCTGAAGTGTTAACATGTGTCTGAAGTGTTAACATGTGTCTGAAGTGTTAACATGTGTCTGAAGTGTTAACATGTGTCTGAAGTGTTAACATGTTTCTGAAGTGTTAACATGTGTCTGAAGTGTTAACACGTGTCTATCGTGTTAACATGTGTCTATAGTGATAACATGTGTCTATAGTGTTAACACGTGTCTATCGTGTTAACATGTGTCTATAGTGTAAACATGTGTCTGAAGTGTTAACATGTGTCTGAAGTGTTAACATGTGTCTGAAGTGTTAACATGTGTCTGAAGTGTTAACATGTGTCTGAAGTGTTAACATGTGTCTGAAGTGTTAACATGTGTCTGAAGTGTTAACATGTGTCTGAAGTGTTAACATGTGTCTATAGTGTTAACATGTGTCTGAAGTGTTAACATGTGTCTGAAGTGTTAACATGTGTCTATAGTGTTAACATGTGTCTGAAGTGTTAACATGTGTCTGAAGTGTTAACATGTGTCTGAAGTGTTAACATGTGTCTGAAGTGTTAACATGTGTCTGAAGTGTTAACATGTGTCTGAAGTGTTAACATGTGTCTGAAGTGTTAACATGTGTCTATAGTGTTAACATGTGTCTGAAGTGTTAACATGTGTCTGAAGTGTTAACATGTGTCTATAGTGTTAACATGTGTCTATAGTGTTAACATGTGTCTGAAGTGTTAACATGTGTCTATAGTGTTAACATGTGTCTGAAGTGTTAACATGTGTCTATAGTGTTAACATGTGTCTGAAGTGTTAACATGTGTCTGAAGTGTTAACATGTGTCTGAAGTGTTAACATGTGTCTGAAGTGTTAAACTTTTCCTATAGTGTTAACATGTGTCTGAAGTGTTAACATGTGTCTGAAGTGTTAACATGTGTCTATAGTGTTAACATGTGTCTGAAGTGTTAACATGTGTCTGAAGTGTTAACATGTGTCTATAGTGTTAACATGTGTCTATAGTGTTAACATGTGTCTATCGTGTTAACATGTGTCTATAGTGTTAACATGTGTCTATAGTGTTAACATGTGTCTGAAGTGTTAACATGTGTCTGAAGTGTTAACATGTGTCTGAAGTGTTAACATGTGTCTGAAGTGTTAAACTTTGCCTATAGTGTTAACATGTGTCTGAAGTGTTAACATGTGTCTGAAGTGTTAACATGTGTCTATAGTGTTAACATGTGTCTGAAGTGTTATCATGTGTCTGAAGTGTTAACATGTGTCTGAAGTGTTAACATGTGTCTATAGTGTTAACATGTGTCTGAAGTGTTAACACGTGTCTATTGTGTTAACATGTGTCTGAAGTGTTAACATGTGTCTGAAGTGTTAACATGTGTCTGAAGTGTTAACATGTGTCTATCGTGTTAACATGTGTCTATAGTGTTAACATGTGTCTGAAGTGTTAACATGTGTCTATAGTGTTAACATGTGTCTGAAGTGTTAACATGTGTCTATAGTGTTAACATGTGTCTGAAGTGTTAACATGTGTCTGAAGTGTTAACATGTGTCTATAGTTTTAACATGTGTCTGAAGTGTTGACATGTGTCTGAAGTGTTAACATGTGTCTATAGTTTTAACATGTGTCTGAAGTGTTGACATGTGTCTGAAGTGTTAACATGTGTCTATAGTGTTAACATGTGTCTGAAGTGTTAACATGTGTCTGAAGTGTTAACATGTGTCTGAAGTGTTAACATGTGTCTGAAGTGTTAACATGTGTCTGAAGTGTTAACATGTGTCTGAAGTGTTAACATGTGTCTGAAGTGTTAACATGTGTCTGAAGTGTTAACATGTGTCTGAAGTGTTAACATGTGTCTGAAGTGTTGACATGTGTCTGAAGTGTTAACATGTGTCTATAGTGTTAACATGTGTCTGAAGTGTTAACATGTGTCTGAAGTGTTAACATGTGTCTGAAGTGTTAACATGTGTCTGAAGTGTTAACATGTGTCTATAGTGTTAAAATGTGTCTATTGTGTTAACATGTGTCTATAGTGTTAACATGTGTCTGAAGTGTTAACATGTGTCTGAAGTGTTAACATGTGTCTATAGTGTTAACATGTGTCTGAAGTGTTAACATGTGTCTGAAGTGGTAACATGTGCATATCGTGTTAACATGTGTCTGAAGTGTTAACATGTGTCTGAAGTGTTAACATGTGTCTATAGTGTTAACATGTGTCTGAAGTGTTAACATGTGTCTGAAGTGTTAACATGTGTCTGAAGTGTTAACATGTGTCTGAAGTGTTAACATGTGTCTATCGTGTTAACATGTGTCTATAGTGTTAACATGTGTCTGAAGTGTTAACATGTGTCTATCGTGTTAACATGTGTCTATAGTGTTAACATGTGTCTGAAGTGTTAACATGTGTCTGAAGTGTTAACATGTGTCTGAAGTGTTAACATGTGTCTGAAGTGTTAACATGTGTCTGAAGTGTTAACATGTGTCTGAAGTGTTAACATGTGTCTGAAGTGTTAACATGTGTCTGAAGTGTTAACATGTGTCTGAAGTGTTAACATGTGTCTGAAGTGTTGACATGTGTCTGAAGTGTTAACATGTGTCTATAGTGTTAACATGTGTCTGAAGTGTTAACATGTGTCTGAAGTGTTAACATGTGTCTGAAGTGTTAACATGTGTCTGAAGTGTTAACATGTGTCTGAAGTGTTAACATGTGTCTGAAGTGTTAACATGTGTCTGAAGTGTTAACATGTGTCTGAAGTGTTAACATGTGTCTGAAGTGTTAACATGTGTCTGAAGTGTTAACACGTGTCTATCGTGTTAACATGTGTCTATAGTGATAACATGTGTCTATAGTGTTAACACGTGTCTATCGTGTTAACATGTGTCTATAGTGTTAACATGTGTCTGAAGTGTTAACACGTGTCTGAAGTGTTAACATGTGTCTGAAGTGTTAACATGTGTCTGAAGTGTTAACATGTGTCTGAAGTGTTAACATGTGTCTATAGTATAAACATGTGTCTGAAGTGTTAACATGTGTCTATAGTATAAACATGTGTCTGAAGTGTTGACATGTGTCTGAAGTGTTAACATGTGTCTATAGTGTTAACATGTGTCTGAAGTGTTAACATGTGTCTGAAGTGTTAACATGTGTCTGAAGTGTTAACACGTGTCTATAGTGTTAACATGTGTCTATAGTGTTAACATGTGTCTGAAGTGTTAACATGTGTCTGAAGTGTTAACATGTGTCTGAAGTGTTAACATGTGTCTGAAGTGTTAACATGTGTCTGAAGTGTTAACATGTGTCTGAAGTGTTAACACGTGTCTATAGTGTTAACATGTGTCTATAGTGTTAACATGTGTCTGAAGTGTTAACATGTGTCTATAGTGTTAACATGTGTCTGAAGTGTTAACACGTGTCTGAAGTGTTAACATGTGTCTGAAGTGTTAACATGTGTCTGAAGTGTTAACATGTGTCTGAAGTGTTAACATGTGTCTGAAGTGTTAACATGTGTCTGAAGTGTTAACATGTGTCTGAAGTGTTAACATGTTTCTGAAGTGTTAACATGTGTCTGAAGTGTTAACACGTGTCTATCGTGTTAACATGTGTCTATAGTGATAACATGTGTCTATAGTGTTAACACGTGTCTATCGTGTTAACATGTGTCTATAGTGTAAACATGTGTCTGAAGTGTTAACATGTGTCTGAAGTGTTAACATGTGTCTGAAGTGTTAACATGTGTCTGAAGTGTTAACATGTGTCTGAAGTGTTAACATGTGTCTGAAGTGTTAACATGTGTCTGAAGTGTTAACATGTGTCTGAAGTGTTAACATGTGTCTATAGTGTTAACATGTGTCTGAAGTGTTAACATGTGTCTGAAGTGTTAACATGTGTCTATAGTGTTAACATGTGTCTGAAGTGTTAACATGTGTCTGAAGTGTTAACATGTGTCTGAAGTGTTAACATGTGTCTGAAGTGTTAACATGTGTCTGAAGTGTTAACATGTGTCTGAAGTGTTAACATGTGTCTGAAGTGTTAACATGTGTCTATAGTGTTAACATGTGTCTGAAGTGTTAACATGTGTCTGAAGTGTTAACATGTGTCTATAGTGTTAACATGTGTCTATAGTGTTAACATGTGTCTGAAGTGTTAACATGTGTCTATAGTGTTAACATGTGTCTGAAGTGTTAACATGTGTCTATAGTGTTAACATGTGTCTGAAGTGTTAACATGTGTCTGAAGTGTTAACATGTGTCTGAAGTGTTAACATGTGTCTGAAGTGTTAAACTTTGCCTATAGTGTTAACATGTGTCTGAAGTGTTAACATGTGTCTGAAGTGTTAACATGTGTCTATAGTGTTAACATGTGTCTGAAGTGTTAACATGTGTCTGAAGTGTTAACATGTGTCTATAGTGTTAACATGTGTCTATAGTGTTAACATGTGTCTATCGTGTTAACATGTGTCTATAGTGTTAACATGTGTCTATAGTGTTAACATGTGTCTGAAGTGTTAACATGTGTCTGAAGTGTTAACATGTGTCTGAAGTGTTAACATGTGTCTGAAGTGTTAAACTTTGCCTATAGTGTTAACATGTGTCTGAAGTGTTAACATGTGTCTGAAGTGTTAACATGTGTCTATAGTGTTAACATGTGTCTGAAGTGTTATCATGTGTCTGAAGTGTTAACATGTGTCTGAAGTGTTAACATGTGTCTATAGTGTTAACATGTGTCTGAAGTGTTAACACGTGTCTATTGTGTTAACATGTGTCTGAAGTGTTAACATGTGTCTGAAGTGTTAACATGTGTCTGAAGTGTTAACATGTGTCTATCGTGTTAACATGTGTCTATAGTGTTAACATGTGTCTGAAGTGTTAACATGTGTCTATAGTGTTAACATGTGTCTGAAGTGTTAACATGTGTCTATAGTGTTAACATGTGTCTGAAGTGTTAACATGTGTCTGAAGTGTTAACATGTGTCTATAGTTTTAACATGTGTCTGAAGTGTTGACATGTGTCTGAAGTGTTAACATGTGTCTATAGTGTTAACATGTGTCTGAAGTGTTAACATGTGTCTGAAGTGTTAACATGTGTCTGAAGTGTTAACATGTGTCTGAAGTGTTAACATGTGTCTGAAGTGTTAACATGTGTCTGAAGTGTTAACATGTGTCTGAAGTGTTAACATGTGTCTGAAGTGTTAACATGTGTCTGAAGTGTTAACATGTGTCTGAAGTGTTGACATGTGTCTGAAGTGTTAACATGTGTCTATAGTGTTAACATGTGTCTGAAGTGTTAACATGTGTCTGAAGTGTTAACATGTGTCTGAAGTGTTAACATGTGTCTGAAGTGTTAACATGTGTCTGAAGTGTTAACATGTGTCTGAAGTGTTAACATGTGTCTGAAGTGTTAACATGTGTCTGAAGTGTTAACATGTGTCTATAGTGTTAACATGTGTCTATTGTGTTAACATGTGTCTATAGTGTTAAAATGTGTCTATTGTGTTAACATGTGTCTATAGTGTTAACATGTGTCTGAAGTGTTAACATGTGTCTGAAGTGTTAACATGTGTCTATAGTGTTAACATGTGTCTGAAGTGTTAACATGTGTCTGAAGTGGTAACATGTGTATATCGTGTTAACATGTGTCTGAAGTGTTAACATGTGTCTGAAGTGTTAACATGTGTCTATAGTGTTAACATGTGTCTGAAGTGTTAACATGTGTCTGAAGTGTTAACATGTGTCTGAAGTGTTAACATGTGTCTGAAGTGTTAACATGTGTCTATCGTGTTAACATGTGTCTATAGTGTTAACATGTGTCTGAAGTGTTAACATGTGTCTATCGTGTTAACATGTGTCTATAGTGGTAACATGTGTCTGAAGTGTTAACATGTGTCTGAAGTGTTATCATGTGTCTATAGTGGTAACATGTGTCTGAAGTGTTAACATGTGTCTGAAGTGTTAACATGTGTCTATAGTGTTAACATGTGTCTGAAGTGTTAACATGTGTCTGAAGTGTTAACATGTGCTTGAATTGTAAACATGTGTCTATCGTGTTAACATGTGTCTATAGTGTTAACATGTGTCTATAGTGTTAACATGTGTCTGAAGTGTTAACATGTGTCTGAAGTGTTAACATGTGTCTATAGTGTTAACATCTCCCGGGTGGCGCAGTGGTCTAGGGCACTGCATCGCAGTGCTAGCTGCGCCACCAGAGTCTCTGGGTTCACGCCCAGGCTCTGTCGCAGCCGGCCGCAACCGGGAGGTCCGTGGGGCGACGCACAATTGGCATAGCGTCGTCCGGGTTAGGGAGGGTTTGGCCGGTAGGGATATCCTTGTCTCAGTATGTAAAAATGTAATAAAATGTATGCACTCTACTGTAAGTCGCTCTGGATAAGAGCGTCTGCTAAATGACTAAAATGTAAAAATGTAAATGTAACATGTGTCTGAAGTGTTAACATGTATCTGAAGTGTTAACATGTGTTTATAGGGTTAACATGTGTCTGAAGTGTTAAACTTTGCCTATAGTGTTAACATGTGTCTGAAGTGTTAACATGTGTCTGAAGTGTTAACATGGGTCTATAGTGTTAACATGTGTCTGTAGTGTTAACATGTGTCTGAAGTGTTAACATGTGTCTGAGGTGTTAACATGTGTCTGAAGTGTTAACATGTGTCTGAAGTGTTAACATGTGTCTGAAGTGTTAACATGTGTCTGAAGTGTTAACATGTGTCTGAAGTGTTAAACTTTGCCTATAGTGTTAACATGTGCCTGAAGTGTTAACATGTGTCTGAAGTGTTAACATGGGTCTATAGTGTTAACATGTGTCTGAAGTGTTAACATGTGTCTGAAGTGTTAACATGGGTCTATAGTGTTAACATGTGTCTGAAGTGTTAACATGTGTCTGAAGTGTTAACATGGGTCTATAGTGTTAACATGTGTCTATAGTGTTAACATGTGTCTGAAGTGTTGACATGTGTCTGAAGTGTTAACATGTGTCTGAAGTATAAACATGTGTCTGAATTGTTAACGTGTGTCTGAAGTGTTAACATGTGTCTATAGTGATAACATGTGTCTGAAGTGTTAACATGTGTCTGAAGTGTTAACATGTGTCTATAGTATAAACATGTGTCTGAATTGTTAACGTGTGTCTGAAGTGTTAACATGTGTCTGCAGTGGTAACATGTGTCTGAAGTGTTAACATGTGTCTGAAGTGTTAACATGTGTCTATATTGTTAACATTTGCCTGAAGTGTTAACATGTGTCTGAAGTGTTAACATGTGTCTATAGTATAAACATGTGTCTGAATTGTTAACATGTGTCTGAAGTGTTAGCATGTGTCTATAGTGTTAACATGTGTCTGTAGCGTTAACATGTGTCTGAAGTGTTAACATGTGTCTGAAGTGTTAACATGTGTCTGCAGTGGAACCATGTGTCTGAAGTGTTAACATGTGTCTGAAGTGTTAACATGTGTCTATAGTGTTAACATGTGTCTGAAGTGTTAACTTGTGTCTATAGTGTTAACATGTGTCTGAAGTGTTAACATGTGCTTGAAGTGTAAACATGTGTCTATCGTGTTAACATGTGTCTATAGTGTTAACATGTGTCTGAAGTGTTAACATGTGTCTGAAGTGTTAACATGTGTCTGAAGTGTTAACATGTGTCTGAAGTGTTAACATGTGTTTGAGGCGTTAGCATGTGTCTCTAGTGTAAACATGTGTCTGAAATTTTAACGTGTGTCTGTAGTGTTAACATGTGTCTGAAGTGTTAACATGTGTATTTCGTATTTACATGTGTTTGAAGTGTTAACCTGTGTCTATAGTGTTAACGTGTCTGAAGTGTTAACATCTGTCTACAGTGTTAACATGTGTCTACAGTGTTAACATGTGTCTATATTGTTAACATGTGCTGTTTTTGGGACAGAGGAAAGTGGTAGAACACTACCACTGCTATTACACTAGCCAGTTTATTACCTGCAGTGGTGAGTGAGGGAGAATGAACAGTCTTATCAACTCTTCTAATCCGCTCCTTTTCATCTCTTTCTCTGCGTCCCTCATGAACTCTCCACATTTCCCTCTCTCCCTCCTTCCGTCTCAGGATTCTGGTCCCCTTCTCTTTCACTCACTCCCTCTCTCCTCTCAAATCCCCCTTTCCTCCGCTCCCTCGCTCTGACAGGCTTTCAGGCGGTAAATCAGACACATTGATCCAGCGGCAGCGCCCAAGTGTCCTGGATTCTGCTAAAGAGCCATTTTCATTTCACAAGCAATTTACCACCCCACTCCCCCATCCATACAAATCACCTCACCCCTCCTCCTCTCCATCCCTCCTCCCATCAGACCCTCATCCATACACATCACCCAACCTCTCTTCCTCCTTTCCATCCCTCCTCCCATCAGATCCTCATCCATAAACATCACTCCACCTCTCCTCTTCCTCTCCATCCCTCCTCCTATCAGACCTTCATCCATACACATCACCCCACCTCTCCTCCTCCTCTCCATCCCTCCTCCCATCAGACCCTCATCCATAAACATCACCCACCTCTCATCCTCCAATCCATCCCTCCACCAAACAGACCCTCATCCATAAACATCACCCCACCTCTCCTTCTCCTCTCCATCCCTCCTCCCATCACACCCTCATCCATAAACATCACCGCACCTCTCCTCCACTCCATTACTCCTCCGATTAGACCCTCATCCATACACATCACCAAACTCCTACCTGACCCTCTATCCCTGCATATTCTCTCCATCCTCTCTCTCTTTTTGTCTCCATCCCACTTGGTGATGCCATGACTGAATGAAACATGAACTCTCCACTCGGAAGAGAAATAGCTAAAACCTTGAGAAATAGTACACCAATAAACGGACAGTAAACCGAACAGTCATGAAGAGGGAACGACATTTCCTCCAGACTGTAAACCGCACAGTCATGAAGAGGGAACGCCATTTCCTCCAGACTGTAAACCGAACAGTCATGAAGAGGGAATGACAGCTCCTCCAGACAGTAAACCGCACAGTCATGAAGAGGGAACAACATTTCCTCCAGACTGTAAACCGAACAGTCATGAAGAGGGAACGACATTTCCTCCAGACAGTAAACCGCACAGTCATGAAGAGGGAACGACATTTCCTCCAGACTGTAAACCGAACAGTCGTGAAGAGGGAACGACAGCACTTCCAGACTGTAAACCGAACAGTCGTGAAGGGGAACGACAGCGCCTCCAGACTGTATACCGCACAGCCGTGAAGAGGGAACGACAGCGCTTCAAGACTGGAAACTGCACAGTCGTGAAGAGGAAACGACAGTGCCTCAAGACTGGAAACAGCACAGTCGTGAAGAGGGAACGACAGCGCCTCAACACTGGAAACAGCACAGTCGTGAAGAGGGAATGACAGCGCCTCAAGACTGTAAAATGCATAGCCGTGAAGAGGGAACGACAGCTCCTCCAGACTGTAAACGAACAGTCGTGAAGAGGGAACGACAGCGCCTCCAGACTGTAAACCGCACAGTCGTGAAAAGGGAACGACAGCGGCTCCAGACTGTAAACCGCACAGTCGTGAAAAGGGAAAAACAGCGCCTCAAGACTGGAAACCGCACAGTCGTGAAGAGGGAACGACAGCGCCTCCAGACTGTAAACCGCACAGTCGTGAAAAGGGAATAACAGCGCCTCAAGACTGGAAACCGCACAGTCGTGAAGAGGGAACGACAGCGCCTCCAGACTGTAAACCGCACAGTCGTGAAAAGGGAACAACAGCGCCTCCAGACTGTAAACCGCACAGTCGTGAAAAGGGAACGACAGCGCCTCAAGACTGTAAACTGCACAGTCGTGAAGTGGGAACGACAGCACTTCAAGACTGTAAAACGAACAGTCGTGAAGTGGGAACGACAGCTCCTCCAGACTGTAAACTGCACAGTCGTGAAAAGGGAACAACAGCGCCTCCAGACTGTAAACCGCACAGTCGTGAAAAGGGAACAACAGCGCCTCCAGACTGTAAACCGCACAGTCGTGAAGAGGGAACGACAGCGCCTCCAGACTGTAAACCGCACAGGCGTGAAGAGGGAACAACAGCGCCTCCAGACTGTAAACCACACAGGCGTGAAGAGGGAACAACAGCGCCTCCAGACTGTAAACCGCACAGTCGTGAAAAGGGAACAACAGCGCCTCCAAACTGTAAACCGCACAGTCGTGAAGAGGGAACGACAGCGCCTCCAGACTGTAAACCGCACAGGCGTGAAGAGGGAACGACAGCGCCTCCAGACTGTAAACCGCACAGGCGTGAAGAGGGAACGACAGCGCCTCCAGACTGTAAACTGCACAGGCGTGAAGAGGGAACGACAGCTCCTCCAGACTGTAAACTGCACAGTCGTGAAAAGGGAACAACAGCGCCTCCAGACTGTAAACCGCACAGTCGTGAAAAGGGAACGACAGCGCCTCCAGACTGTAAACCGCACAGGCGTGAAGAGGAAACGACAGCGCCTCCAGACTGGAAACTGCACAGTCGTGAAGAGGAAACGACAGTGCCTCCAGACTGTAAACCGCACAGTCGTGAAGAGGGAACGACAGCGCTTCAAGACTGGAAACAGCACAGTCGTGAAGAGGGAACGACATTTCTTCCAGACTGTAAACCATAAAGTCTAGAAGAGGGAACGACAGCGCCTCAAGACGGTAAACCGCACAGTCGTGAAGAGGGAAAAACAGCGCTTCCAGACTGTAAACCGCACAGGCGTGAAGAGGGAACCTCACCGCCTCCAGACTGTAAACCGCACAGGCGTGAAGAGGGAACGACAGCGCCTCCAGACTGTAATCCGCACAGGCGTGAAGAGGGAACGACAGCGCCTCCAGACTGTAATCCGCACAGGCGTGAAGAGGGAACGACAGCGCCTCCACTGTAATCCGCACAGGCGTGAAGAGGGAACGACAGCGCCTCCAGACTGTAAACCGCACAGGCGTGAAGAGGGAACGACAGCGCCTCCAGACTGTAAACCGCACAGGCGTGAAGAGGGAACGACGGCGCCTCCAGACTGTAAACCGCACAGGCGTGAAGAGGGAACCTCAGCGCCTCCAGACTGTAAACCGCACAGGCGTGAAGAGGGAACGACAGCGCCTCCAGACTGTAATCCGCACAGGCGTGAAGAGGGAACGACGGCGCCTCCAGACTGTAAACCGCACAGGCGTGAAGAGGGAACCTCACCGCCTCCAGACTGTACACCGCACAGGCGTGAAGAGGGAACGACAGCGCCTCCAGACTGTAATCCGCACAGGCGTGAAGAGGGAACGACAGCGCCTCCAGACTGTAAACCGCACAGGCGAGAAGAGGGAACGACAGCGCCTCCAGACTGTAAACCGCACAGGCGAGAAGAGGGAACGTCAGCGCCTCCAGACTGTAAACCGCACAGGCGAGAAGAGGGAACGACAGCGCCTCCAGACTGTAAACCGCACAGGCGTGAAGAGGGAACGTCAGCGCCTCCAGACTGTAAACCGCACAGGCGAGAAGAGGGAACGTCAGCGCCTCCAGACTGTAAACCGCACAGGCGAGAAGAGGGAACGACAGCGCCTCAAGACTGTAAACCGCACAGGCGAGAAGAGGGAACGACAGCACCTCCAGACTGTAAACCGCACAGGCGTGAAGAGGGAACGACGGCGCCTCCAGACTGTAAACCGCACAGGCGTGAAGAGGGAACGACGGCGCCTCCAGACTGTAAACCGCACAGGCGTGAAGAGGGAACGACAGCGCCTCAAGACTGGAAACCGCACAGTCGTGAAAAGGGAACGACAGCGGCTCCAGACTGTAAACCGCACAGTCGTGAAAAGGGAAAAACAGCGCCTCAAGACTGGAAACCGCACAGTCGTGAAAAGGGAACGACAGCGCCTCCAGACTGTAAACCGCACAGTCGTGAAGAGGGAACGACAGCGCCTCCAGACTGTAAACCGCACAGTCGTGAAAAGGGAATAACAGCGCCTCAAGACTGGAAACCGCACAGTCGTGAAGAGGGAACGACAGCGCCTCCAGACTGTAAACCGCACAGTCGTGAAAAGGGAACAACAGCGCCTCCAGACTGTAAACCGCACAGTCGTGAAAAGGGAACGACAGCGCCTCAAGACTGTAAACTGCACAGTCGTGAAGTGGGAACGACAGCACTTCAAGACTGTAAAACGAACAGTCGTGAAGTGGGAACGACAGCTCCTCCAGACTGTAAACTGCACAGTCGTGAAAAGGGAACAACAGCGCCTCCAGACTGTAAACCGCACAGTCGTGAAAAGGGAACAACAGCGCCTCCAGACTGTAAACCGCACAGTCGTGAAGAGGGAACGACAGCGCCTCCAGACTGTAAACCGCACAGGCGTGAAGAGGGAACGACAGCGCCTCCAGACTGTAAACCGCACAGGCGTGAAGAGGGAACAACAGCGCCTCCAGACTGTAAACCGCACAGTCGTGAAAAGGGAACAACAGCGCCTCCAAACTGTAAACCGCACAGTCGTGAAGAGGGAACGACAGCGCCTCCAGACTGTAAACCGCACAGGCGTGAAGAGGGAACGACAGCGCCTCCAGACTGTAAACCGCACAGGCGTGAAGAGGGAACGACAGCGCCTCCAGACTGTAAACTGCACAGGCGTGAAGAGGGAACGACAGCTCCTCCAGACTGTAAACTGCACAGTCGTGAAAAGGGAACAACAGCGCCTCCAGACTGTAAACCGCACAGTCGTGAAAAGGGAACGACAGCGCCTCCAGACTGTAAACCGCACAGGCGTGAAGAGGAAACGACAGCGCCTCCAGACTGGAAACTGCACAGTCGTGAAGAGGAAACGACAGTGCCTCCAGACTGTAAACCGCACAGTCGTGAAGAGGGAACGACAGCGCCTCAAGACTGGAAACAGCACAGTCGTGAAGAGGGAACGACATTTCTTCCAGACTGTAAACCATAAAGTCTAGAAGAGGGAACGACAGCGCCTCAAGACGGTAAACCGCACAGTCGTGAAGAGGGAAAAACAGCGCTTCCAGACTGTAAACCGCACAGGCGTGAAGAGGGAACCTCACCGCCTCCAGACTGTAAACCGCACAGGCGTGAAGAGGGAACGACAGCGCCTCCAGACTGTAATCCGCACAGGCGTGAAGAGGGAACGACAGCGCCTCCAGACTGTAATCCGCACAGGCGTGAAGAGGGAACGACAGCGCCTCCACTGTAATCCGCACAGGCGTGAAGAGGGAACGACAGCGCCTCCAGACTGTAAACCGCACAGGCGTGAAGAGGGAACGACAGCGCCTCCAGACTGTAAACCGCACAGGCGTGAAGAGGGAACGACGGCGCCTCCAGACTGTAAACCGCACAGGCGTGAAGAGGGAACCTCAGCGCCTCCAGACTGTAAACCGCACAGGCGTGAAGAGGGAACGACAGCGCCTCCAGACTGTAATCCGCACAGGCGTGAAGAGGGAACGACGGCGCCTCCAGACTGTAAACCGCACAGGCGTGAAGAGGGAACCTCACCGCCTCCAGACCGTAAACCGCACAGGCGTGAAGAGGGAACGTCAGCGCCTCCAGACTGTAATCCGCACAGGCGTGAAGAGGGAACGACAGCGCCTCCAGACTGTAAACCGCACAGGCGAGAAGAGGGAACGACAGCGCCTCCAGACTGTAAACCGCACAGGCGAGAAGAGGGAACGTCAGCGCCTCCAGACTGTAAACCGCACAGGCGAGAAGAGGGAACGACAGCGCCTCCAGACTGTAAACCGCACAGGCGTGAAGAGGGAACGACAGCGCCTCCAGACTGTAAACCGCACAGGCGAGAAGAGGGAACGACAGCGCCTCCAGACTGTAAACCGCACAGGCGAGAAGAGGGAACGTCAGCGCCTCCAGACTGTAAACCGCACAGGCGAGAAGAGGGAACGACAGCGCCTCCAGACTGTAAACCGCACAGGCGTGAAGAGGGAACGACAGCGCCTCCAGACTGTAAACCGCACAGGCGAGAAGAGGGAACGACAGCGCCTCCAGACTGTAAACCGCACAGGCGTGAAGAGGGAACGACAGCGCCTCCAGACTGTAAACCGCACAGGCGAGAAGAGGGAACGTCAGCGCCTCCAGACTGTAAACCGCACAGGCGAGAAGAGGGAACGTCAGCGCCTCCAGACTGTAAACCGCACAGGCGAGAAGAGGGAACGACAGCGCCTCAAGACTGTAAACCGCACAGGCGAGAAGAGGGAACGACGGCACCTCCAGACTGTAAACCGCACAGGCGTGAAGAGGGAACGACGGCGCCTCCAGACTGTAAACCGCACAGGCGTGAAGAGGGAACGACGGCGCCTCCAGACTGTAAACTGCACAGGCGTGAAGAGGGAACGACGGCGCCTCCAGACTGTAAACCGCACAGGCGTGAAGAGGGAACGACGGCGCCTCCAGACTGTAATCCGCACAGGCGTGAAGAGGGAACGACATCGCCTCCAGACTGTAAACCGCACAGGCGAGAAGAGGGAACGACAGCGCCTCCAGACTGTAAACCGCACAGGCGAGAAGAGGGAACGTCAGCGCCTCCAGACTGTAAACCGCACAGGCGAGAAGAGGGAACGACAGCGCCTCCAGACTGTAAACCGCACAGGCGTGAAGAGGGAACGACGGCGCCTCCAGACTGTAAACCGCACAGGCGTGAAGAGGGAACGACGGCGCCTCCAGACTGTAAACCGCACAGGCGTGAAGAGGGAACGACGGCGCCTCCAGACTGTAATCCGCACAGGCGTGAAGAGGGAACGACGGCGCCTCCAGACTGTAAACCGCACAGGCGTGAAGAGGGAACGACAGCGCCTCCAGACTGTAAACCGCACAGGCGAGAAGAGGGAACGACAGCGCCTCCAGACTGTAAACCGCACAGGCGAGAAGAGGGAACGACGGCGCCTCCAGACTGTAAACCGCACAGGCGTGAAGAGGGAACGACGGCGCCTCCAGACTGTAAACCGCACAGGCGTGAAGAGGGAACGACAGCGCCTCCAGACTGTAAACCGCACAGGCGAGAAGAGGGAACGACGGCGCCTCCAGACTGTAAACCGCACAGGCGTGAAGAGGGAACGACGGCGCCTCCAGACTGTAAACCGCACAGGCGTGAAGAGGGAACGACGGCGCCTCCAGACTGTAAACCGCACAGGCGTGAAGAGGGAACGACGGCGCCATCCAATTCATTGACTGTTTACTCTGCTACTGTCTGGCAAACTGGTCCGAAACATCGGCTCTCGGACCAACAGGCTCCGAGACACCTTCTACCCCCCAAGCCATAAGACTGCTAAATAGTTCATTAAATGGTTGCCTGGACTATCTACACTGACCCTATCTTGCACTGACCCTACACACACACACTCACTCACTCACTCACAATCACTACATTGACACTCCCACTCATTCACATACACTGCATACGTGCACACACATACATAACACACACACACGGATACTGACACAACACAAACACAAACACACACGCACACACATGTACACATATACTCCCTGTATATAGCTGGGCACAGACGTCAGTTCAATGTCTAGTTTTGATTTACATTTGGTTGAGTTGTCAACTAACGTGAATTCAATGTGAATAAATCAAAAATTCACCATGTCATTGGATTTAGGTTAAAAGTCGGATGAAAAAAATACTAATTTCCCTTACATTGATGACTTTTTCAAATCCATTCAGTTCTCCACGTTGATTCAACATCAACAAAAATGTTGAGGGTTGAAATGATGTGGAAACAACGTTAATTCAACCAGTGGTAGTCACTTTACCCTGCCTAATGTACATATCTACCTAAAATACCTTGAACCCCTGCACATTGTACTGGTACTGGTACTCCCTGTATATAGCTGCACATTGTACTGGTACTGGTACTCCCTGTATATAGCTCCACATTGATCTGGTACACCCTGTATATAGCTCCACATTGATCTGGTACTGGTACTCCCTGTATATAGCTCCACATTGATCTGGTACTGGTACACCCTGTATATAGCTCCACATTGATCTGGTACTGGTACTCCCTGTATATAGCTCCACATTGATCTGGTACTGGTACACCCTGTATATAGCTCCACATTGATCTGGTACTCCCTGTATATAGCTCCACATTGATCTGGTACACCCTGTATATAGCTCCACATTGATCTGGTACTGGTACTCCCTGTATATAGCTCCACATTGATCTGGTACTGGTACTCCCTGTATATAGCTCCACATTGATCTGGTACTGGTACTCCCTGTATATAGCTCCACATTGATCTGGTACTGGTACTCCCTGTATATAGCTCCACAATGATCTGGTACTGGTACTCCATGTATATAGCTCCACATTGATCTGGTACTGGTACTCTCTGTACTGTATAGAGCTCCATGATAGTGTATTTTATTCCTCTGTTTTTATTGTCATTATATATTTGTTTACCCTGCATCATTGGGAAGGGCTCCTAAGCAAGCATTTGGCACATGTGACATATACAATTGTATTTCATTTTAAAGAAAACTTATTTGATGGATAAACATAATTGTCAGTGTTTGTTATGAGAAATGACAGTAAATGGAGCTTTAAGTTAATTATATATGGTAGTGTAATTGGGCTTCTTTTGTCATTCTACGAGAGCCAGAGAAAGAGAGAGAGCTCTCAGTGACGAGACAGTGATGAAATCTGGTAGGGATAATGAGTATCACTCTCTTTTCATCTCTCTCCCTCTCTCTCACCCTTGTTCTCTCCATCTCATTATTCAGTGACTGGTTCTAGACGATCTGCTGTCTGCTTATTAAAAACTGAGTCTCTCTCTGTCTGTCTCTCTCTCCCCAATCCCTCTTTCCCTCCACCTCCAGCTCCATTTACAGTTAGTTACCTCTCATCTCCCTCGCCCCTCCATCCCTCCCTCCCGTCTCTCTTCCCAATTCTTCTGTCTTTTCCCTGTCCCTTCCTCCCACCCTCCTTCTCTTAGCTAAAAGAAAACCGCAGATAGCTAGTGGCATAAAAGGGGAACTTTCAATGATAGCTGGGGCTTCTAAAAGAGGGTCCCTCTGTCAGCGTTGGTGTGATATGTTGTTTGCTTATTAATTATTTCTCTTTGTGTCTGTGCTGTTCTGAAAATGTGAAAATCAATAAAGAAAGTTGTCAAAACATGAAAGAGGGAACAACGGACACACACACATTTTCAGGTAGACAGGTGCACTCAGAGTCATACACACAAACGCACACACTCGAATGCACGTACGCACACACACACACACACACACACACACACACACACACACACACACACACACACACACACACACACACACACACACACACACACACACACACACACACACACACACACACACACACACACACACACACACACACACACACACACACACACACACACACACACACACACACACACACACACACACACACACACACACACACAGGAAAGTCCCTCAACATTTCATTATTCAAACACACATGTATAAACAGCTCTTCAGATGAGTTTGGTCCAAAGCCTGTGTTTCATTAATAATAAAGTAGTTTATTCTGTTCTAGAAATTGATCCAGACGTTACGATATGTATCCAGGTCTTCTCTAGTGCAGAGCCAGGGAGGGGAAGAGGAAGAGGCAGAAGATGAGGAGGAGGAGATTGCATGTGGCGAGCAGCATTATTGTACAGTCCACGGCAACAACACCACACGTCACTCTCTGAGAGGTGAGCCTATGGGAAAGACAGAGCAGTGTGTCGGAAACCTGTGAAACTCAGTAGCCATGACTAGATATAATGTAACGTGTTGGAACACATTAGAGTGCCTTAGGAAAAGTATTTAGACCCCTTTACTTTTTCCACATTTTGTTATGTTACAGCCTATTCTAAAATTGATTAAATTGTTTTCTTTCCCCCTCATCAATCGACACACAACACCTCATAATGACAAAGCAAAATCTCGTTTGTAGACATTTTTGCAAATGTATTAGCGATTACATCCTCGAGTCTTCTTGGGCATGACGCTACAAGCTTGGCACACCTGTATTTGGAGAGTTTATCCCATTCTTCTCTGCAGATCCTCTCAAGCTCTGTCAGGTTGGAGGGGGAGTGTTGCTGCACAGCTATTTTCATCAAGGATTTTTTAATTTTTTTTATTTCACCGTTATTTAACAGGTAGGCCAGTTGAGAACAAGTTCTCATTTACAACTGCGACCTGGCCAAGATAAAGCAAAGCAGTGCGACACAAACAACAACACAGAGTTACACATGGAATAAACAAACATACAGTCAATAACACAATAGAAAAGTATATATACAGTGTGTGCAAATGAGGTAAGATAAGGGATGAATGTGCAAGTAGAGACACTGGGGTGCAAAGGAGCAACAAAAAAAACCAGCATGGGGATTAGGTAGTTGGATGGGCTATTTACAGATGGGCTATGTAAAGGTGCAGTGATCTATGAGCTGCTCTGACAGTTGGTGCTTAAAGTTAGGGAGATATGAGTCTCCAGCTTCAGTGATTTTTGCAATTCGTTCCAGAGAACTGGAAGGAAAGGCGGCCAAAGGAGGAATTGGATTTGGGGGTGACCAGTGAAATATACAGTTGAAGTCGAAAGTTTACATACACCTTAGCCAAATACATTTAAAGTTTATCACAGTTCCTGACATTTAATCCTAGTAAAAACTCCTTGTCTTTGGTCAGTTAGGATCAACTTGGGTCAAACGTTCCTGGTAGCCTTCCACAAGCTTCCCACAATAAGTTGGGTGAATTCTGGCCCATTCCTCCTGACAGAGCTGGTGTAACTGAGTCAGGTTTGTAGGCCTCCTTGCTCCCACACGCGTTTTCAGTTCTGCCCACACATTTTCGATGGGATTGAGGTCAGGGCTTTGTGATGGCCACTCCAATACCTTGATTTTGCTGTCCTTAAGCCATTTTGCCACAACTTTGGAAGTATGCTTGGGGTCATTGTCCATTTGGAAGACCCATTTGTGACCAAGCTTTAACTTCCTGACTGTTGTCTTGAGATGTTGCTTCAATATATCCACATAATTGTCCTCCTCATGATGTCATCTATTTTGTAAAGTGCACCAGTCCCCCCCACAGCAAAGCACCCCCACAACATGATGCTGCCACCCCCGTGCTTCACGTTTGGGATGGTGTTCTTCGACAGTTCTATTTTTGTTTCATCAGCCTAGAGGACATTTCTCCAAAAATTAAGATTTTTGTCCCCATGTGCAGTTGCAAAACGTTTTTATGGCGGTTTTGGAGCAGTGGCTTCTTCCTTGCTGAGCAGCCTTTTACTGTTTTACTGTG
The DNA here is from genome assembly GCF_045679555.1 of Salvelinus alpinus. Lineage (NCBI taxonomy): Eukaryota > Metazoa > Chordata > Actinopteri > Salmoniformes > Salmonidae > Salvelinus > Salvelinus alpinus. The sequence continues at coordinate 71,516,906 of NC_092092.1, forward strand.
GATATATATACTTTTGTACCTGTTTCCTCCAGCATCTTCACAAGGTCCTTTGCTGTTGTTTTGGGATTCTGGGACAGATCGCTTCTCCTTCCTGAGCGGTATGACGGCTGCGTGGTCCCATGGTGTTTATACTTGAATACTATTGTTTGTACAGATGAACGTGGTACCTTCAGGCGTTTGGAAATTGCTCCCAAGGATGAACCAGACTTGTGGAGGTCTACAATTGTTTTTCTGAGGTCTTGGCTGATTTCTTTTGATTTTCCCATGATGTCACGCAAAGAGGAACTGAGTTTGAAGGTAGGCGGTGGATACAGCTGCACAGTATTGTTTCTTATTGATGGCTGTTTTGATATCGTTTAGGACCTTGAGCATGGCTGAGGTGCACCCATGACCATCTCGGAATCCCGTAGTGCCGGAAGACGTGAGTGAACAGGGCCTCCGCAGTCTGTAGAGCAGTAGGGAGACCGGGCAAAGGAAGGAGACGGCAGGACTTAGAAAACCGATCCACAACAACCAGGATCGTGGTGTTTCCCTGTGACGGAGGAAGATCCGTCACGATATCCACCGATAGGTGTGACCACGGCTGCTGTGGAACGGGTAGGGGTTGTAATTTCCCTCTGGGCAGGTGTCTAGGTGCCTTGCACTGGGCACACACCGAGCAGGAGGAAATATTAAACCCTCACGTCCTTAGCATAAAGTGGGCCACCAGTACCTTTCACTAAGACAGCGCACTGTCCGACTGATGCCAGGATGACCAGAGGAGGGTGACGTGTGAGCCCAACAGATCAAACGATCGCGGACATCAGATGGAATGTACAGACGCCCAACTGGACACAGCCCAGAAACAATTAGTCCAAACAATTAGTCCAAACCTATGCTCACCACGTTTCGTCTTCGAAGTCTTTTCCGTTTAGGAGAAATGGCACTGTCGTGATTGGTGATGTTTTGTACATTTGCAATAAGATTCCATTCGCCATCTGGTGGAATTTACCGGGACAGCGGAAAAATGACCAAAATTTGAACATTGTATAAAATGGAAACCGAATGTCCGAGAGACTTCGTTCGATGACTTCCCGGAAGATCTGGCCCCGGTGCACGGCCCGCCGCCATCGGCAAATTTTAAAAACATTTGCGGACGTCTAGTAAGGGACCGTACATTTGCAATATGGAGATTCTCATCGATCATACAGCAAATGCCGAAAAGTGCCCTTCATGTATGGAATGGCTTCCGTCTGGCCACTCTACCATAAAGACCTGATTGGTGGAGTACTGCACATATGGTGTCCTTCTGGAAGGTTCTCCCATCTCCACAGAGGAACTCTAGAGCTCTGACAGAGTGACCATCGGGTTCTTGGTTACCTCACTGACCAAGGCTCTAGGAAGAGTCTTGGTGATTCAAACTTCTTCCATTTAAGAATGATGGAGGCCACTGTGTTCTGGGGGACTTTCAATGCTGCAGACATTTTTTGGTACCCTTTCCCAGATCTGTACCTAGACACAATTCTGTCTCGGAGCTCTACGGACAATTCCTTCGACCTCATGGCTTGGTTTTTGCTCTGATGTGCATTGTTAACAGTGGAACCTTATATAGACAGGTGTGTGTCTTTCCAAATCATGTCAATTCAACTGAATTTACCACAGGTACGAATCAAGTTGTACAAACATCTCAAGGATGATCAATGGAAACAGGATGCACCGGAGCTCAATTTTGGTCACATAGTAAAGTGTCTGAATACTTCTTTAAATAAGGTATTTCTGTTTTTTATTTGTGATAAATTTGCCAAAATTCTAAAAACCTGTTTTGTCTTTGTCATTATGGGGTATTGTGTGTAGATTGATGATCATTTTTATATATTTAATCAATTTTAGAAAAAGGCTGTAACGTAACAAAATGTGGAAAAAGGGAAGGGGTCTGAATACTTTCCCGAAGGCACTGTATTTATAATATACAGCATGTGAGAGTAATATCTGTCAACACAAGTAGGGCTGAGCGGGTTAACCACATTAATTCAACCAGGATCACATTTGACATACAATCTCAAAGGAAAAGACCGATACAATATTAGAGACAGTCAGTTTGAACAGCGAACATTCACCTCAAGGCTAGCCTCAAGCTGTGGGGCTTCTTGGTTAGACTTCTAAGAAACTAGCTCAGCACAATTTGTACAGTCTGTTACATTGTCAGTTGGTTAGGAAAGGGTCTAGGTTAGGAGTTAGGAAACTACAGAAGGGTACCACAAACACCACAGCACAATAGGTTCAATCACTGTTAGACCCTCGTTGCCATAGCTACAGGTACAGCTAGCGACACATATGATTGGCTAAGAGACCTGTCAGTACTATATCTCCAGGTATGGCGTCATCATGACAAGTCATTTTACATGGAGTGGTGTTACCAGAGCAAACCAGTGTTTTGTACTAGCTACTCCCACTGGTGTCAAACGAGTCAGAGGTGATGATTTGGCTGTGTAGGATATGTATGGTGTCACTGTTTGTGTGTGTGGGTTGACTGACAGAGAGGGAAGTAGAGAGGGATGATTTTCAGGTAGAGCTCCTTATCAGTGGGCAGGAACACACAGAAGATCACTCTGTCCAGCTGAAGAACACACACACACAAACACACACACACACACACACACACACACACACACACACACACACACACACACACACACACACACACACACACACACACACACACACACACACACACACACACACACACACACACACACACACACACACACACACACACACACACACACACACACACACAAAACATCTGTATAAATTGGGGTGGGCAATAATTGTCTCGAGGGCCACATCACGATTTCCAAATTCAGTGGAAGGCCGCACAGATGTTTTCCAGAACGATTTGTTCATTAAAAACTATTTGCGGCCCAGAAAAAGGACGGTTATTTGAAAATGTATCGGTCCATTAAAGTTTCTACATACTTTCTATAGACATTCAAGAGTGGCATGGAGTGTTTTTTTTAACCCGAAACAGAAATTCTCCACCACAAAAAATATTGAAAATCACCGGCTTTTGGATGATATTTTGTGATAAATAAAACTGTTGCTGGCCAAAATTACCGGATTTTTTTTCTCCATTGCAAAATGTTTTTTTTTAATTGATGGAAATACCAGTCGATGGAAATACATTTGACTGCCATGCTTATTGGTCTATAGGTTAATTTGGATAATTTAGTGGAATTAAATTTGCGTGTGTGTATTTTTGTTAGTCATCATGTATCTTATTTAACCTATTTTGAGCGCGATTTCTCCTGAAGCTCCTCAGCTGGTTGCTGCTGGAGTAAAACATGTGCTTTATAGGTGCATTCATTGCACAACAATTCTAAATGCAATCCCGTGTTAAATTATTATTTTTGGTGCACAATTGAAAAGAGCTAGGCCTACTATTTTTATTTCTCATCTGGTAGCCTGACTGAAGCGCGGCTCCCATTCACCATACAACTGTCTATCAGCGCGTCATCACCACTTTACAATGTGAGCTGGAGGCAGTATTCATTTTGAAAACATAGGCCTACTTAATTGCTTGAAACCTAAATGTTTTACTTCATATTATGAGGCATGTCTTACGTTACTTCAAAGTAGCCTACAGGCATATTCCTACCATGGAAACGTGGAGGCAATTATTTTATAAAGACTTCATAGGCGGTGCGTGAGTTTCTAGTTTGGGGAAGCTTACAATTTATCCTACTATCATTTGTACCACTCTTTGTGCCAGTTATGATTTTCATATGCACATTTTCGTGCAACAGTTTAATTTCAATAATAACGTTTTCCTTTCTCAAAAATCTTTGCCACATGGTTAATTATAAAGATCAGAATTAAAATGGTAAAAATCTAAAAGTTAAAATTCAACTAATGTGAGAGCACCAGCCTCTGCTATATGGACACTGTTGTGGCGGCTGTTGCTGTTTAAGATGAGGAAGAATGTTTTTTTTTTTATGAGCATGGCCTTTTTTCTATTTCAGCATGTTGGATGACTGGCATTCATATTCCATTCACCCAGCTCAATGTAACATCTATAGGTTTAGGCTACTACATGATAATCTAATTTTCCCTATACCCATCATCAGGTTGCTACAACCTAGCCTACGAATGAAAGTTTACAATGTGGGTGCACAGGCCGAGAGAACATTTTGAGTAATCAAGGTGACTGACAGTGACACATTCAATACCGTCTTGCACACTCTTGCCTGCATCTGGCTTATCTATGCTGTAATCATTAGTCCAACAGTTGCAAACAAGAGTTTCTATTGGACAAATTTGGTATGTTTATCCCTGTTTTGTTCTGTTTGATTCCATTTAAGAAATGTTTTTCAACAGAATTGGTGGAGTGAATACACCACTGATCATCCGCAAACACAGTTCCCTTTCATAGCAGCCAGATATAAACAGCATAATCACTTTGCTCCTTGTATAATTACTTCTCGCACCTACTTGCTCTCCTCCTCTCACATTTTCACTTTGCTTGTGGACTTCATTGCACAACACAACAGCTGTCTGTGACCATGCAAAAATATTTCTAAGCCAAGTATTCATACCATAGCTACTACACCTAACGTGGTAGTAAACCCAATATAATCATGCAGTGCAGTACAGCAAGCAATTTAGCAGTTAAACCGGCAGGCTCCAGTGGCAATAAATTAATAAAACCAAAATTTCCCTTGACTTGGAAGGGTTCCAGTGTTGGATAACCATAGCCAGCTAGCTAACATGGCATTCCTCTCTGTTTGAGCCAGGTGCATGCTAAACTAGCTAGCTGCATTCGCTAGCTAAGTGAAAGTGAAAGAAAATACAACGAAATATAAATAGCTCTTTCTTTCTCTTGCTTCTCTTTTATTTTTGAGGAAAAGTATTTTTTCAAAAGTATTTTCTTTCTCTCTCTCTGTTTTTAACCTTTATTTACAGTTGAAGTCGGAAGTTTACATACACTTAGAATGGAGTATTAAAATTCGTTTTTCAACCACTCCACAAATTTCTTGTTAACAAACTATAGTTTTGGCAAGTCGGTTAGGACATCTACTTTGTGCATGACACAAGTAAACTTTACAACAATTGTTTACAGATGGATTATTTCACTTATAATTCACTGTATCACAATTCCAGTGGGTCAGAAGTTTACATACACTAAGTTGACTGTGCCTTTAAACAGCTTGGAAAATTCCAGAAAATGATGTCATGGCTTTAGAAGCTTCTGTTAGGCTAATTGACATAATTTGAGTCAATTGGAGGTGTACCTGTGGATTGGATGTATTTCAAGGCCTACCTTCAAACTCAGTGCCTCTTTGCTTGACATCATGGGAAAATCAAAAGAAATCAGCCAAGACCTCAGAAAAAAATGGTAGACCTCCACAAGTCTGGTTCATCCTTGGGAGCAATTTCCAAGCGCCTGAAGGTACAACGTTCATCTGTACAAACAATAGTACGCAAGTATAGACACCATGGGACCCTGCAGTGTTACGTGGAGGAGCACAGGGGAACTCAAGAGCAGACTCAGACAAGGAAGCAGGGATGAATGAACCAAGGTATTTATTGTAACACAGGGAGAGATGGAATGCAGATCCAGGGAAGATCGGATGAGTTATAGGAAACCAGATGTGAAGGCTAAGGTTGGGGTGAGCTGGGTTGGGACAGGGCAAACAGGTCCGGAAGGGAATCCAAGGGAGTGGTGATGAGCTGAATCCAGAACAGGGTAGCAGGGTGGTGAGATGTGGAACAGGAGACAGGAACCAGAGTCAGAGCTGCAAAATGAACAGAGATTATGATCTGGCAGAGTGGAAGTGGCAGGACTGAGTATTTGTAGAGGTCTTGATTATGGAACGGGTTGCAGCTGGTGGGGATCGGTTCTGACTCCAGCACACCTGTCTCCAATCACACAATCACACACACAGAGAGAGCGGGAGAGAGAGAGAGTGTACTGGGGGAATGGCTGCAGGTCAAGGAGAAACCGGATGTCCACTAGGGGGTGTGGCAGGAGCAGACATCATACCGCTCAGGCCATCATACCGCTCAGGAAGGAGACACGTTCTGTCTTCTAGAGATGAACGTAATTTGGTGCGAAAAATGCAAATCAATCCCAGAACAACAGCAAAGGACCTTGTGAAGATGCTGGAGGAATCAGGTACAAAAGTATCTATATCCACAGTAAAACAAGTCCTATATCGACATAACCTGAAAGGCCGCTCAGCAAGGAAGAAGTCACTGCTCCAAAACCACCATAAAAAAGCCAGACTACGGTTTGCAACTGCACATGGGGACAAAAATCTTAATTTTTTGAGAAATTTCCTTTGGTCTGATGAAACATAAATAGAACTGTTTGGCCATAATGACCAACATTATGTTTGAAGGAAAAAGGGGGAGGCTTGCAAGCCGAAGAACACCATCCCAACCGTGAAGCACGGGGGTGGCAGCATGATATCCTGTGATATTGTGATTCTCTTGGCTCCAGCGACACAATCCCCTCATCGACTGGACTGCTGGTGCTATCATGGGCTGGAGCCCGTTCTGCCACGCCCATTGCCTGAAGTTGGCGCAGCCTGCCCTGGGACGTCTTCTTGTGGGCTCGGAAGTAGCCTCGGTCCTCTCCTACGTTCCCACGGAGAGTCTAACGGCCATTCGGAGCGAGCCAATCAAGACCTGGAGACGACTCTTCGTTGCCTTGTCTCCACCAACCCCACCACCTGGAGCCAGCAACTCATGTGGGTAGAGTCCACCCGCAACACCCTCCCCTGCTCAGCCATTAGTCTCTCGCCTTTTGAGTGCTCCTTGGGATATCAGCCCTCACTCTTCCCGGAGTAAGAGAAAGAGGTCAGCATACCCTCAGCCCAGATGTTCGTTCGCCGCACCTGGAAGAGAGTCCGGTCAACTTTTCTCAAGACCACCTCCAGGTATCGACAACAGACGCACTGCCACTGGACCCCGGCTCCCCGTTATCGTCTCGGGCAGAGGGTATGGCTGTCCACTCGGGATCTGCCCCTCCCGCAAACTTTCCCCTCATTTTATTGACCTTTTCCCCATCTCCAAGTTTCGTCTTCTGTTGCCCCATATCCTCCATATACATCCCACTTTCATGTGTCTAGGATTAAACCTATGTCTCACAGCCCTTTGTCTCCTTTTTTAATTTACTTTTATATATATATATTTTTAAACTTTTACCCCCCCCCAATTTCGTGGTATCCAATTGGTAGTTACAGTCTTGTCTCATTGCTGCAACTCCCTTATGGACTCGGGAGAGGCGAAGGTCGAGAGCCATGCGTCCGCCGAAACAGGACCCAACCAAGCCGCACTGCTTCTTGACACAATGCCCGCTTATCCCAGAAGCCAGCCACACCAATGTGTCGGAGGAAACACCGTACACCTGGCAACCTATTCAGCGCGCATGCACCCGGCCCGCCACAGGAGTCGCTAGAGAGCGATGGGACAAGGACATCCCTGCCTGCCAAATACTCCCCTAACCCGGACGACGCTGGGCCAATTGTGCGCCACCCCATGGGTCTCCCGGTCGCGGCTGGCTGTGACAGAGCCTGGACTCAAACCAGGATCTCTAGTGGCACAGCTAGCCACTGCGCCACTCGGGAGGCACCCCCTGTGCATTTATACCTGTATTCTCTGTTTGTCTGTTGCCAGTTCGTCTTGTCTCGTCCAGCCTACCAGCGTGTTTTATGTACTCCTGTCTTCTTGAGCCCCTGTTTTCTAGTTATCCTGGTTTTGATCATTCTGCCTGCCCTGACCCTGAGCCTGCCTGCCGTTTTTTACCTTTTGACACTGCCCTGGATTACTGACCTCTGCCTGGCCTGACCCTGAGCCTGCCGCTCTGTACCTTACGGACTCTGCCCTGGACTACCAACCTTTGCCTGCCCTTGACCTGTCGTTTTCCTGCCCCTGATTTATAAATAAATGTCTGTTATTCGAACTGTTTGCATCTGGGTCTTATCCTGAGCCATGATAGAAAGTATTTTCCCCCCTTTAGATTTTCTCTATTTTTGCATATTTGATACTGAATGTTATCAAATCTTCAACCAAAACCTAATATTAAATAAAGGGAACCTGAGTTTACAAATAACCAAAAATATTATACTTATTTTATGTATTTAATTAAAAGTTAATTAAGTCCCCTGTGCGAAAACGTAATTGCCACCTTACACTCAATAACTCGTTGTGCCACCTTTAGCTCCAACGACTGCAACAAAATTGCTTCCTGTAGTTGTTGATCTGTCTGTCACATCGCTGTGGAGGAATTTTTTCCCACTCTTGCATGCAGAACTGCTTTAACTCAGTGACATTTGCGAGTTTTCAAGCAGGAACTGCTCGTTTCAAGTTCTGACACAACATCTCAATTGAGATTAGGTCTGGACTCCAAAGCTTTTTAGCCATTTTCATGTACACTTGATAGTGTGTTTTGTGTCATTGTCTTGCTGCATGACACAGCTGCGCTTCAGGTTCAGCTCACAGATGGATGGCCTGACATTCTCCTGTATAATTCTATGATACAGAGCAGAATTCATAGTTCCTTCTATTAAGGCAAGTCGTCCAGGTCTTGAAGTAGCAAACAATCACACTACCACCACGATGCTTGACCGTTGTTATGAGGTTCTTACTGTGGAATGCAAGGTTTGGTTTTGGCCAGACATAATGAAACCCAGTCAAGCTTTCTGGTGAAGTATTTTGAATGATTTTTTTATTTCTGTATAGACAGGAGTAATTATATAATTTTGGCAAATTTATTTCAATTTACAGTGCCTTCAGAAAATATTTACACCCTTGACTTATTCCATATGTTGTTGTGTTACAGCCAGAATTCTAAATTGATTAAATAAATGTTTTTCTCTCACCCATCTACGAACAATACCCCATAATGACAAAGTGAAAACATGTTTTTAGAAAGTTTTGCACATTTATTGAAGATTAGATACAGAAATATCTAATTTACATAAGTATTCACACCCCTGAGTCAATACTTTGTAGAAGCACCTTTGACAGTAATTACAGCTGTGGGTCTTTCTGTGTCTATGTCCCTAAGAGCTTTCCACACATGGATTGTGCATCATTTCCCCATTTTTCTTTAAAAAAATATTCAAGCTCTGACAAATTAGTTGTTGATTATTGCTAGACAACCATTTTCAGGTCTCGCCATAGATTTTCAAATAGATTTAAGTCAAAACTGTAACTTGGCCACTCAGGAACATTCACTGTCTTCTTGGTAAGCAACTCCAGTGTAGATTTGGTCTTGTTGTTTTAGGTTATTGTCCTGCTGAAATATGAATTAATCTCCCAGTGTCTGGTGGAAAGCAGACTGTACCAAGTTTTCCCCTAGGAGTTTGCCTGTGATTTGCTCCATTACATTTCTTTTTTATCCTGAAAAACTCCCTAGTCCTTAACGATTACAAGCATACCCATGACATGATGCAGCCACCACTATGCTTGAGAATATGGAGAGTGTATCAGGTATGAAGGTAAGACCCAGATGCAGACAACGTCGAATGAACAATGGTTTAATAGTCCAACACGAGCAGGCAATAGACAGGTCAAGGCAGGCAGGGGCCAGTAAACCAGAGGTGGGGCAACGGTACCGGAAGGCAAACAGGCTCAGGGTCAGGGTAGGCAGAGGTCAATAATCCAGAGGTGGGGCAAAGGTACAGGTCGCCAGGCAGGCTCAGGGTTAGGGTCAGGCAGAGGGGTCAGGCAGGCGGGCTCAGAGGTAGGACAGGCAAGGGTCAAAACCAGGAGGGTGAGAAAAATAGAGACTGGGAAAAGCAGGAGCTGAGACACAAAAACGCTGGTTGACTTGACAAACAAGATGAACTGGCAACAGACAAACAGAGAACACAGTTATAAATACACAGGGGATAATGGAGAAGATGGGTGACACCTGGAGGGGGTGGAGACAATCACAAAGACAGGAGAAACAGATCAGGGTGTGACAGAGTGGTACTCAGTAATGTCTTTTATTGGATTTGCCCCAAACATAACAATTTTATTAAGGACAAAAAGTGAATTACTTTGCCACAGTTTTTGCAGTATTACTTTAATGCCTTGTTGCAAACGGGATGCATGTTTTGGAATATTTCGGGAATTGTGGAATAACTACAATGTTGTTGATCTATCCTCACATTTCTCCTATCACAGCCATTAAAACTGTTTTAAAGTCACCATTGGTCTCGTGGTGAAATCCCTGAGCGGTTTCTTTCCTCTCCGGCAACTGAGATTGGAAGGATGCCTGTATCTTTGTAGTGTCTGAGTGTATTGATACACCATCCAAAGTGTAATTAAAAACTTCACCATGCTCAAAGGGATATTCAGTGTCTGCTTTTTATAATTTTTACCCATCTACCAATAGGTGCCTTTCTTTGCGAGGCATTGAATAATCTCACTGGTCTTTGTGATTGAATCTGTGTTTGAAATTCACTGCATGACTGAGAGAACTTACAGATAATTGTATGTGTGGAGTACAGAGATGAAGTAGCCATTAAAATATCATGTTATTTAGAACCAAATACTTTTAGACTTTTACTCAAATAGTATTTTACTGGGTGACTTTCAGTTTTACTTGAGTAAATTTCTATTAATGTATCTATACTTTTACTCAAGTATGACAATTGGGTACTTTTTCCACCACTGGCAATAATAAAGTATTTGGTTCTAAATATACTTAAATATCAAAAGTAAATGTAATTACTAAAATATACGTAAGTATCAAAAGCAAAACTAAAAGTATAAATCAATTTTCTTGTTTTAAAAATGTACAGATAGTCAGGGGTACAACTGCACAACACTCAGACATGATTTACGAACGATGCATTTGTGTTTAGTGAGTCCGCCAGATCAGAGGCAGTAGGGATGACCACGTGTTATCTTGATAAGTCTGTGAATTGGGCCATTTTCCTGTTGAATGCTTAGCAGGACATGTGAGTACTTCCAGGTGTCAGGGAAAATATATGGAGTAAAAAGTACATAATTCTCTTTAGGAATGTAGTGAAGTAAAAGTAAAAGTTGTCAAAAATATAAATAGTAAGGTACAGACACCCCAAAAAACTACATAAGTAGTACTTTCAAGTATTTGTACGTAAGTACTTTACACCACTGATTATTGCACACAGTGAGTCCATTCAACTTATTATGTGACTTGTTAAGCACATTTTTACTCCTGAACTTATTTAGGCTTGCCATAACAAAGGGGTTGAATACTTATTGACTCAAGACATTTCAGTGTTTCATTTTTTATTAATTTGTAAATATAATTCAACATTGATATTATAGGGTATTGTGCGTAGGCCAGTGACAAAACATCTCCATTTAATCCACTTTAAATTCAGGCTGTAACACAACAAAATATGGAAAAAGTGAAGGGGTGTGTAACGACTTTCGTCCTCGTCTGAGGAGGAGTAGCAAGAATCGGACCAATGTGCAGCGTGGTAAGTGTCCATAATAGATTTTTAATAAATCAAAATGAACACAGAACAAAAATAACAAAACACGAACAAACAACCGAAACAGTCCTGTATGGTGCAAACACTGAAACAGGAAACAACCACCCACAAAACACAATAGAAAACAGGCTACCTAAATATTGCTCCCAATCAGAGACAACGACTGACACCTGCCTCTGATTGGGAACCATACTAGGCCAAACACATAGAAATATAACAACAGAACAAAACATAGAAAAACAACATAGAATGCCCACCCCAACTCACGCCCTGACCAACTAAAATAAACACATAAAAAAGGAACTAAGGTCAGAATGTGACAGGGTGTGAAAACTTTCTGAAGGCACTGTACTTCCCTAGCCTATTTGACGAGCAGCCTATGAAAGACTTCCTCATATGCCATTTCTCTCCTGTTGTATTGGTTTTCTTATACATTTGATTTTGTTTTCTTGAAGCCAAAGGCACCATCCTAGTCATATTAACAACCTCATCCTAGTTGTTGCATCTTTAGATTCCCCTCTTTCGATGTTTCTAACAGAGATTTTCATCTCAGTCACACATGGAACCGCTCTAATCAGGTACGCTGTTCAGAATGGAGTTTTCCCGTCAATTGCAATTTGGCAAATGTTTGTTTGTTTCATTACAGGAGTTGCATGTTCTGTTCAGATGAATTCCCATCATCTAAAAGTGATTTCCTGTACCTTACGCACCCAATGCAAATGGGTCCGGTAACCTCTCAAATGGGTCTGGTAGCCTCTCAAATGGGTCCGGTAGCCTCTCAAATGGGTCCGGTAACCTCTCAAATGGGTCCGGTAACCTCTCAAATGGGTCCGGTAACCTCTCAAATGGGTCCGGTAACCTCTCAAATGGGTCCGGTAGCCTCTCAAATGGGTCCGGTAACCTCTCAAATGGGTCCGGTAACCTCTCAAGTGGGTCCGGTAGCCTCTCAAATGGGTCCGGTAACCTCTCAAATGGGTCCGGTAACCTCTCAAATGGGTCCGGTAGCCTCTCAAATGGGTCCGGTAGCCTCTCAAATGGGTCCGGTAACCTCTCAAATGGGTCTGGTAGCCTCTCAAATGGGTCCGGTAACCTCTCAAATGGGTCCGGTAACCTCTCAAATGGGTCCGGTAGCCTCTCAAATGGGTCCGGTAGCCTCTCAAATGGGTCCGGTAGCCTCTCAAATGGGTCCGGTAGCCTCTCAAATGGGTCCGGTAACCTCTCAAATGGGTCCGGTAGCCTCTCAAATGGGTCCGGTAACCTCTCAAATGGGTCCGGTAGCCTCTCAAATGGGTCCGGTAGCCTCTCAAATGGGTCCGGTAGCCTCTCAAATGGGTCCGGTAGCCTCTCAAATGGGTCCGGTAACCTCTCAAATGGGTCCGGTAACCTCTCAAATGGGTCCGGTAACCTCTCAAATGGGTCCGGTAACCTCTCAAATGGGTCCGGTAACCTCTCAAATGGGTACGGTAACCTCTCAAATGGGTCCGGTAACCTCTCAAATGGGTCCGGTAACCTCTCAAATGGGTCCGGTAACCTCTCAAATGGGTCCGGTAACCTCTCAAATGGGTCCGGTAACCTCTCAAATGGGTCCGGTAACCTCTCAAATGGGTCCGGTAACCTCTCAAATGGGTCCGGTAACCTCTCAAATGGGTCCGGTAACCTCTCAAATGGCCGGTAAATTAAAATGTTCCTGGACACGTAATCCGGCGCAACATTTTCCAAACAAAAACCCTGGCCGCGGGCCGTATATTGCCCACCCCTGGTATTAATGTACTATAAAGTTGATCTAATCTTCAGAAAGGGGGATACCTAGTCAAATGTACAATTGAATGCATTCTACTGAAATGTGCCTTCCGCATTTAACCCAACCCCTCTGAATCAGAGAGTTGCGGGGGGCTGCCAAAATCGACATCCACGTCTTCGGCGCCCGGGGAACAGTGGGTTAACTGCCTTGCTCAGGGGCAGATCGACAGATTTTAACGTTGTCAGTTTGGGGATTCAATCCAGAAACCTTTCGGTTACTGGCCCAACGCTCTAACCACTAGGCTACCTGCCAAACCGTAAGCAATGCCAAATATATAAAACAAAGCATTTTCATACAGTGGAGAAATACAAAACATGTTATAATACAACATATATCCAGGCTATGACTTCATCAGCCCAGAGAAAAAGTTCTAGGATATCAGAACAACACTACATAAAGCCAGTAGTGACTTCTATAAGCCAGATACACTGCTGCTGGCAGTGGGCCCTCCTATCCCTTTAAAATCCTCATTACTCAATGAACAGCTCCACACAGTGCCATTATGTCACTGTTTGGACTGGAGCATAGCTGGATGCTGGTTCACTCCACTACAATTAGGGCACAGATCCAGCAGAAGCTATCATTATATTTACAGTATACAGTTGAAGTCAGAAGTTCACATACACCTTAGCCAAATACATTTAAACTCAGTTTATCACAATTCCTGACATTTAATCCAAGAAAAAATTCCCTGTCTTAGGTCAGTTAGGATCACCACTTTATTTTAAGAATGTGAAATGTCAGAATAATAGTAGAGAGAATGATTTATTTCTTTCATCACATTCCCAGTGGGTCAGAAGTTTACATACACTCAATTAGTATTTGGTAGCATTGCCTTTAAATTGTTTATATAGGGTCAAACGTTCCTGGTAGCCTTCCACAAGCTTCCCACAATAAGTTGGGTGAATTTTGTCCCATTCCTCCTGACAGAGCTGGTGTAACTGAGTCAGATTTGTAGGCCTCCTTGCTCGCACACGCTTTTTCAGTTCTGCCAACACATTTTTTATAGGTTTGAGGTCAGGGCTTTGTGATGGCCACTCCAATACCTTGACTTTGCTGTCCTCCAGCCATTTTGCCACAACTTTGGAAGTATGCTTGGGGTCATTGTCCATTTGGAAGACTCATTTACGACCAAGTTTTAACTTCCTGACTGATGTCTTGAGATGTTGCTGACAATATATCCACCTAATTTTCCATCCTCATGAAGCCATCTATTTTGTGAAGTGCACCAGTCCCTCCTGCAGCAAAGCACCCCCACAACATGATGCTTCCACCCCTGTTCTTCACGGTTGGGATGGTGTTCTTCGGTTTGCAAGCCTCCCCCTTTTTCCTCCAAACATAACGATGGTCATTATGGCCAAACAGTTCTATTTTTGTTTCATCAGACCAGAAGACATTTCTCCAAAAAGTACGATCTTTGTCCCCATGTGCAGTTGCAAACCGTAGTCTGGATTTTTTATGGCGGTTTTGGAGCAGTGGCTTCTTCCTTGCTGAGTGGCCTTTCAGGTTATGTCACAATAAGACTCGTTTTACTGTGGATATAGATACTTTCGTACCTGTTTCCTCCAGCATGTTCACAAAGTCATTTTCTGTTGTTCTGGGATTGATTTGCACTTTTTGCACCAAAGTACATTCATCTCTAGGAGACAGAACGCGTCTCCTTCCTGAGCGGTATGACGGCTGCGTGGTCCCATGGTGTTTATACTTGCATACTATTGTTTGTACAGATGAACGTGGTACCTTCAGGTGTTTGGAAATTGCTCCCAAGGATGAACCAGACTTGTGGAGGTCTACCATTTTTTTTCTGAGGTCTTGGCTGATTTCTTTTGATTTTCCCATGATGTCAAGCAAAGAGGCACTGAGTTTGAAGGTAGGCCTTGAAATACATCCACAGGTACATCTCCAATTGACTCAAATTATGTCAATTAGCCTATCAGAAGCTTCTAAAGCCATGACATCATTTTCTGGAATTTTCCAACCTCTTTAAAGGCACAGCCAATTTAGTGTATGTAAACTTCTGACCCACTGGAATTGTGATACAGTGAATTATAAGTGAAATAATCTGTCTGTGAACAATTGTTGGAAAAATTACTTGTGTCATGCACAAAGTAGATGTCCTAACCGACTTGCCAAAACTATAGTTTATTAACAAGAAATTTGTGGAGTGGTTGAAAAACGAGTTTTAATGACTCCAACCTAAGTGTATGTAAACTTCCGACTTATACTGTGTATCAAAAGGTTTGTTAGGAAACAGATGTTAATGACATCAGGTAACAGCAGTCAGATGTACTGACACTGGGAGAATGCAGAGGAACGTTGACGATACATCAGAATCTGGATGTCACAATATGAGATATAATATTTGTTGTACTATGAATTTAGAGACTTCCTCTTCCTTTTTGTTTTTGTTAGAAATGTAGATATCTCATGCTTTGTGTGGTGTCAACTAGTATAACAAAAAAGAGTAATCAATAATTGATCACAAAAATAAAATACACTGGAGAAAGAGAGGGGAAGAGGAGTGAATTATGAAGAAGATGATGAAGGTTCCAGCAGGTAGCGAAGACAACAGACAGGCGACAGACGAGCAGAAAGTTCTCTGAATGTTCCATTCTTTATCAACTAACTTCCCTCCAGTCATATATTCCTCTATTCTCAGTTCCCTTTCTCTCTTCTGTCGGAAAAAGTCCTCTAAACCCATCAGAAGCCAATTTAAACAAAGACTTGGCCACAAACGTGTAAGTGTGTGTGTGTGTGTGTGTGTGTGTGTGTGTGTGTGTGTGTGTGTGTGTGTGTGTGTGTGTGTGTGTGTGTGTGTGTGTGTGTGTGTGTGTGTGTGTGTGTGTGTGTGTGTTGTCTCAGTCCACCTTCTCAAAATCAAATCAAATCAAATTTTATTAGTCACATACACATGGTTAGCAGATGTTAATGCGAGTGTAGCGAAATGCTTGTGCTTCTAGTTCCGACAATGCAGTAATAACCAACAAGTAATCTAACCTAACAATTCCACAACTACTACCTTATACACACACAAGTGTAAAGGGATAAAGAATATGTACATAAAGATATATGAATGAGTGGTGGTACAGAACGGCATAGGCAAGATGCAGTAGATGGTATAGAGTACGGTATATACATATGAGATGAGTACTGTAGGGTATGTAAACATAAAGTGGCATAGTTTAAAGTGGCTAGTGGTACATGTATTACATAAAGATGGCAAGATGCAGTAGATGATATAGAGTACAGTATATACATATGAGATGGGTAATGTAGGGTATGTAAACATTATATTAAGTGGCATTGTTTAAAGTGGCTAGTGGTACATTTTTACATAATTTCCATCAATTCCCATTTTTAAAGTGGCTGGAGTTGAGTCAGTATGTTGGCAGCGGCCGCTAAATGTTAGTGGTGGCTGTTTAACAGTCTGATGGCCTTGAGATAGAAGCTGTTTTTCAGTCTCTCGGTCCCTGCTTTGATGCACCTGTACTGACCTCGCCTTCTGGATGATAGCGGGGTGAACAGGCAGTGGCTTGGGTGGTTGTTGTCCTTGATGATCTTTATGGCCTTCCTGTGACATCGGGTGGTGTAGGTGTCCTGGAGGGCAGGTAGTTTGCCCCCGGTGATGCGTTCTGCAGACCTCACTACCCTCTGGAGAGCCTTACGGTTGTGGGCGGAGCAGTTGCCGTACCAGGCGGTGATACAGCCCGACAGGATGCTCTCGATTGTGCATCTGTAGAAGTTTGTGAGTGCTTTTGGTGACAAGCCGAATTTCTTCAGCCTCCTGAGGTTGAAGAGGCGCTGCTGCGCCTTCTTCACGACGCTGTCTGTGTGGGTGGACCAATTCAGTTTGTCCGTGATGTGTACACCGAGGAACTTAAAACTTTCCACCTTCTCCACTACTGACCCGTCGATGTGGATAGGGGGGTGCTCCCTCTGCTGTTTCCTGAAGTCCACAATCATCTCCTTTGTTTTGTTGACGTTGAGTGTGAGGTTATTTTCCTGACACCACACTCCGAGGGCCCTCACCTCCTCCCTGTAGGCCGTCTCGTCGTTGTTGGTAATCAAGCCTACCACTGTAGTGTCATCCGCAAACTTGATGATTGAGTTGGTGGCGTGCATGGCCACGCAGTCGTGGGTGAACAGGGAGTACAGGAGAGGGCTCAGAACGCACCCTTGTGGGGCCCCAGTGTTGAGGATCAGCGGGGTGGAGATGTTGTTACCTACCCTCACCACCTGGGGGCGGCCCGTCAGGAAGTCCAGGACCCAGTTGCACAGGGCGGGGTCGAGACCCAGGGTCTCGAGCTTGATGACGAGTTTGGAGGGTACTATGGTGTTAAATGCTGAGCTGTAATCGATGAACAGCATTCTCACATGGGTATTCCTCTTGTCCAGATGGGTTAGGGCAGTGTGCAGTGTGGTTGCGATTGCGTTGTCTGTGGACCTATTGGGTCGGTAAGCAAATTGGAGTGGGTCTAGGGTGTCCGGTAGGGTGGAGGTGATATGGTCCTTGACTAGTCTCTCAAAGCACTTCATGATGACAGAAGTGAGTGCTACGGGGCGGTAGTCGTTTAGCTCAGTTACCTTAGCTTTCTTGGGAACAGGAACAATGGTGGCCCTCTTGAAGCATGTGGGAACAGCAGACTGGGATAAGGATTGATTGAATATGTCCGTAAACACACCAGCCAGCTGGTCTGCGCATGCTCTGAGGACGCGGCTGGGAATGCCGTCTGGGCCTGCAGCCTTGCGAGGGTTAACACGTTTAAATGTTTTACTCACCTCGGCTGCAGTGAAGGAGAGCCCGCAGGTTTTGGTAGGGGGCCGTGTCAGTGGCACTGTATTGTCCTCAAAGCGGGCAAAAAAGTTGTTTAGCCTGTCTGGGAGCAAGACATCCTGGTCCGCGACGGGGCTGGTTTTCTTTTTGTAATCCGTGATTGACTGTAGACCCTGCCACATACCTCTTGTGTCTGAGCTGTTGAATTGCGACTCGATTTTGTCTCTGTACTGGGACTTAGCCTGTTTGATTGCCTTGCGGAGAGAATAGCTACACTGTTTGTATTCGGTCATGCTTCCGGTCACCTTGCCCTGGTTAAAAGCAGTGGTTCGCGCTTTCAGTTTCACGCGAATGCTGCCGTCAATCCACGGTTTCTGGTTTGGGAATGTTTTAATCGTTGCTGTGGGTACGACATCGTCAATGCACTTCCTAATGAACTCGCTCACCGAATCAGCATATTCGTCAATATTGTTGTTGGACGCAATGCGGAACATATTCCAATCCGCGTGATCGAAGCAGTCTTGAAGCGTGGAATCAGATTGGTCGGACCAGCGTTGAACAGACCTGAGCGCGGGAGCTTGTTGTTTTAGTTTCTGTTTGTAGGCTGGAATCAACAAAATGGAGTCGTGGTCAGCTTTTCCGAAAGGGGGGCGGGGGAGGGCCTTATATGCGTCGCGGAAATTAGTATAACAATGATCTAGGGTTTTTCCAGCCCTGGTAGCACAATCGATATGCTGATAGAATTTAGGGAGTTTTGTTTTTAGATTAGCCTTGTTAAAATCCCCAGCTACGATGAATGCAGCCTCAGGGTGTGTGGTTTCCAGTTTACAAAGAGTCAGATAAAGTTCGTTCAGGGCCATCGATGTGTCTGCTTGGGGGGGAATATATACGGCTGTGATTATGATTGAAGAGAATTCCCTTGGTAGATAATGCGGTCGACATTTTATTGTGAGGAGTTCTAGATCAGGTGAACAGAATGACTTGAGTTCCTGTGTGTTGTTATGATGATCACACCACGTCTCGTTAATCATAAGGCATACCCCCCCGCCCCTCTTCTTACCAGAAAGATGTTTGTTTCTGTCGGCGCGATGCATGAAGAAACCAGCTGGCTGCACCGACTCCGTTAGCGTCTCTTGAGTTAGCCATGTTTCCGTGAAGCAGAGCACGTTGCAATCCCTGATGTCTCTCTGGAATGCTACCCGTGCTCGGATTTCATCAACCTTATTGTCAAGAGACTGGACATTGGCGAGTAGTATGCTAGGGAGTGGAGCGCGATGTGCCCGTCTCCGAAGCCTGGCCAGGAGACCGCCTCGTTTGCCCCTTTTACGGCGTCGCACAGGGTCGCCGGCTGGGATCAGATCCATTGTATTGGGTGGAAGGCAAAACACTGGATCCGTTTCGGGAAAGTCATATTCCTGGTAGGAACGATGATGAGTTGACGTTAATCGTATATTCAGTAGTTCCTCCCGACTGTATGTAATGAAACCTAAGATTACCTGGGGTACCGATGTAAGAAATAACACATAAAAAAACAAAATACTGCATATTTTCCAAGGAACGCGAAGCGAGGCGGCCATCTCGTTTCGGCGCCGGATGTTCTCCTGACTCTCTCCAGAAAACCAAAACAACAGCTGAGAGATAGAATACCAGAAGGAAAGAACAAAAATAAATTAGACACACACACAAACAAACACACACCTTATCATGGTGTTCATCCAGGTATTTTCTGACAGTCTCCAACGCGACGTGCACAGCCTACTCAGGTGGGTATCCTAGACACAAACACAGACACCAATTACTGTGGTGTGCAGGTGCCCAAGAGTACTGTGTTATGGATGGTCAATTAGAGAAATACCCATTTGTTTGGACCGGCTAACCAAGTGGCTGTCTACTCTCTTCCACTATTATCTACAGTACCTGCTTCACTCTGTTTCTCAGGGGCTGAGTCCCAAACGGCACCCTATTCCCCATATCGTGCACTACCTCTTCCTGCTACAATGCAATTGGTGACAATATTGAGTAAAAACACATGCATCAGCATTTTATTCGAACAATATCTTTATTGAGGCAGTTTCATTGAGTCTGACCTTCTCTGAGCTCCGTGTGAAGGACGCTCATCAGAAACCCCGGGGAGTCTTGGAGCGCTGTCATCGGTAAACTCGCCAGCAGCAAATGGAGGGATTACATCCCAGCTGACACCATCTCATCCCTAATCTCTGTTAATCTGCCTGTCTAATCTCAACCCCTAATCTGGAAACCTCTTTCTACTGCAACTGATATCTAGTGTGCTGAACTCACTTCACCCCTTGGTAAACTACTGTTCACCCTTGGTAAACTACTGTTCACCATTGGTATACTACTGAGTAGTGAGGCTGGAAAACACGTCAACACACACAGAGAACACAAACACTTTTGTTTGACTAACTGTAGATTCCAGTGGAGATGCATGGGAATGCCTGCCTCTCCACTGGAAATACATTTAAAACTGAACTCCCTCACCTTACAGTACCCTGACCCCTTGCCCTTCCCCCCTTCCCCACTCCCACATACTCATTTACTCTCCCATCACTTTCCAATCCAACTCCCCACATTCCCCCCCAACTCTCCCACCCTCACTCTCATCACCCCCACATCCTCACACTCCCCCTCCCTCCCCCTATCAGTCTCCCCCTCACCACAGTGTGTAGCTTGGCATCAGTCTCCCCCTCAACACAGTACGTAGCTTGGTATCAGTCTCCCCCTCAACACAGTACGTAGCTTGGTATAAGTCTCCCCCTCAACACAGTACGTAGCTTGGCATCAGTCTCCCCCTCACCACAGTGTGTAGCTTGGCATCAGTCTCCCCCTCAACACAGTACGTAGCTTGGTATCAGTCTCCCCCTCACCACAGTACGTAGCTTGGTATCAGTCTCCCCCTCACCACAGTACGTAGCTTGGTATCAGTCTCCCCCTCAACACAGTACGTAGCTTGGTATCAGTCTCCCCCTCACCACAGTACGTAGCTTGGTATCAGCCTCCCCCTCACCACAGTACGTAGCTTGGTATCAGTCTCCCCCTCACCACAGTACGTAGCTTGGTATCAGTCTCCCCCTCAACACAGTACGTAGCTTGGTATCAGTCTCCCCCTCAACACAGTACGTAGCTTGGCATCAGTCTCCCCCTCACCACAATACGTAGCTTGGCATCAGTCTCCCCCTCACCACAGTACGTAGCTTGGTATCAGTCTCCCCCTCACCACAGTACGTAGCTTGGTATCAGCCTCCCCCTCACCACAGTACGTAGCTTGGTATCAGTCTCCCCCTCACCACAGTACGTAGCTTGGTATCAGTCTCCCCCTCACCACAGTACGTAGCTTGGTGTCGGTGGCCTTCTCCAGGCTGTGATGGTAACAGTCCCTGAGGCAGCTCCTCTCCTCCTCCCCCACTTCCCCCTTCACTATGGGCCCCACTCTGTGGATCACATCTGGAACACACACATACAGACAGAGAGAGAGAGAGAGAGAGAGAGAGAGAGAGAGAGAGAGAGAGAGAGAGAGAGAGAGAGAGAGAGAGAGAGAGAGAGAGAGAGAGAGAGAGAGAGAGAGAGAGAGAGAGAGAGAGAGAGAGAGAGAGAGAGAGAGAGAGAGAGAGAGAGAGAGAGATACATTAAGTTAATTCACAGCACACTACAATCAACACACTACACTACTCTGGAATTCTGAGCACAACAGAACACAATCCCAACAGGAACACTGCGTCAATCTATTACTAAACTAAAGCCCTTTTCCCTCTGGGCTGGCAGGTCACAGAGTACATTAGCCCTGTGCACTGAGCCTCAGTCAAGAGCGAGGGGACCTTTGGGGGGCTGGGTGGGTAAGAGGGGGGCTCAGGGTGGGCTGTGGCCTCTGTTAGTAATACAAAGGTCAACCATCACAGTACTCCAGTTAAAAGCCCAACATGACTCAAGGTTCAGAGAACGGTCATTTATGGTGGCCACCCATCTGCATGTCAGGGTGGTAAATGTCAGGGACTCAGCCTCTGCCTCAGACACAGCCACCACACTATAGCACTGAGTCTGACTGACCCCATCAAATAGAGTTCTCTACTCTCCAACTCTCTTTATCCTCTAAATCTAAAAACACAATTCTCTCCTTTTTTTTTTTTAAATGTCTAATTTCTGCACTGCTTCTCTACTCTTTAATTGTTGTCCCTTTCTCCATCCTACCTTTCTACACTTCCCTTTCTCCTTCTCTCTCTACCCTCCTCACCCTCCCTCTCTCTCTCTCTACCCTCCTCCTCCCTCCTCCCCCTCCTCCTCACCCTCTCTCTCTCTACCCTCCTCCTCCCCCTCCCCCTCCTCCTCTCTCTCTCTCGCTACCCTCCTCCTCCTCCCCCCTCCTCCTCACCCTCTCTCTCGCTACTCTCCTCCTCCTCCCTCCTCCTCCATCCTCCTCCTCACCCTCTCTCTCTCGCTACCCTCCTCCGCCTCCCTCCTCCTCCCTCCTCCTCCTCACCCTCTCTCTCTCGCTACCCTCCTCCGCCTCCCTCCTCCTCCCCCCTCCTCACCCTCTCTCTCTCTAGCCTCCCCCTCCTCTATTCTCTCTCTGTCCCTCCCCCTCACTTCCGCTCTCTCTTAATTCAATTCAAGGGGCTTTTTTTGGCATGGGAAACATATGCTTGCTTTGCCAAAGCAAGTGAAATAGATAATAAACAAAAGTAAAAAACAATACAAAATTTACTGTGAACACTACACTCACAAAAGTTCCAAAGGAATAGAGACATTTCAAATGTAATATTATGGCTATATACAGTGTTGTAACGATGTGCAAATAAATAAGCAGAAATATGGGTTGTATTTACAATAGTGTTTGTTCTTCACTGGTTGCCCTTTTGTTGTGGCAACAGGTCACACATATTGCTGCTGTGATGGCACACTGATATTTCACACAATAGATATGGGAGTTAATCAAAATTTGATTTGGATAATTAGTGGGTATCGGTCTAATTCTGCTCTACTTGCATTATTTGGTGTTTTACGTTGTACACAGAGGATATTTTTGCAGAATTCTTTATGCAGAGTCTCAATTTGGTGTTTGTTTCATTTAGTGAATTCTTGGTTGGTGAGCGGACCCCAGACCTCACTACCATAAAGGGCAATGGGTTCAAATCAAATCAAATTTTATTTTTCACATGCGCCGAATACAAAAAGGTATAGGTCTTACCATGAAATGCTTATTTACAAGTCCTTAACCAAAAATGCAGTTCAAGAAATAGAGACTAAAAACAAACAACAACAAAAAGTTACAAGAAAATTACATAACAATAACGAGGATATATACAGCAGGTACCGGTACCGAGTCAATGTGCGGGGGTACAGATTAGTCAAGGTAGTTTGTAAAGTGACTATGCATAGATAATAAACAGCAAGTAGCAGCAGTGTAAAAACAAAACAGGGGGGGGTTCAATGTAAACAGTCTGGGTGGCCATTTGATAATTGTTCAGCAATGTTATGGCTTAGGGGTAGAAGCTGTTAAGGAGCCTTTTGGTGCTAGACTTGGCGCTCCGGTACCACTTAGCCATGCGGTAGCAGAGAGAACCGTCTATGACTTGGGTGATGAGAGTACATTTTTTTTAGCCTTCCTCTGACACCGCCTGGTATATAGGTCCTGGATGTCAGGAAGCTTGGCCCCAGTGATGTACTGGGCCATACGCTCTACCCCCAGTAGCGCCTTATGGTCAGATGCCGAGCAGTTGCCATACCAGGCGGTGATGGAACCGTTCAGGATGCTCTCGATAATGTAGCTGTAGAACCTTTGAGGATCTAGGGACCCATGCCAAATCTTTTTAGTCTCCTGAGGGAGAAAAGGTGTTGTCGTGGCCTCTTCACAACTGTCTTGGTGTGTTTGGACCATGATAGTTCGTTGAAACTCTCGACCCGCTCCACTAGAACCCCGTCTATGTTAATGGGGGCCTGTTCGGCCCTCCTTTTCCAAGAGTCCACGATCGGCTCCTTTGCCTTGCTCACATTGAGAGAGAGGTTGTTGTCTTGGAACCACACTGCCAGGTCTCTGACCGTCTCATCGTTGTCGGTGATCAGGCCTACCAGTGTTGTGTCGTCTGCAAACTTAATGACAGTGTTGGATTTGTGCTTGGCCACGCAGTCGTGGGTGAACAGGGAGTAAAGGAGAGGACTAAGCACGCACCCCCGAGGGGCTCCAGTGTTGAGGATCAGTGTGGCGGATATGTTGTTACCTACTCTTACCACCTGGGGCGGCCCGTCAGGAAGTCCCGGATTCAGTTGCAGAGGGAGGTGTTTAGTCCCAGGGTCCTTAGCTTAGTAATGAGCTTTGTGGGCACTATGGTGTTGAATGCTGAGCTGGTGTCAATGAACAGCATTCTCACATAGGTGGTCCTTTTGTCCAGGTGGAAAAGGGCAGTGTGGAGTGCGATTGAGATTGCGTCATCTGTGGATCTGTTAGGGTGGAATGCAAATTGGAGTGGGTCTAGGCTTTCTGGCATGATGGCGTTGAAGCACTTTCAAAGCACTTCATGGCTACCGATGTGAGTGCTACGGGGCGGTAATCATTTAGGCAGGTTACCTTCACTTCCTTGGGCACAGGGATTATGGTGGTCTGTTTGAAACATGTAAGTATTACAGACTCGGTCAGGGAGAGATTGAAAATGTCAGTGAAGACACTTGCCAGTTAATCTGTGCATGCTTTGAGTACCCACCCTGGTAATCCGTCAGGCTCCACGGCCTTGTGAATGTTGAAGTGTTTAAAGGTCTTGCTCACTTTGGCTACGGAGAGCGTGATCACACAGTTGTCCAGAACAGCTAGTGCTCTCATGCATTCTTCAGTGTTGCTTGCATCGAAGCGAGCTTAAAAGGCATTTAGCTCGTCTGGTAGGCTCGCATCACTGGGCAGCTCGCTGCTGGGTTTCTCTTTGTAGTCCGTAATATATTTCAAGCCCTGCCACATCCGACGAGCATCAGAGCCGGTGTAGTAGGATTCAATCTTAGTTATGTATTGACGCTTTGCCTGTTTGATGGTTTGTCAGAGGGCATAGCGTCATTTCTAATAAGGGATTCTCTAGTCACTCTCCTTGAAAGCGGCAGCTCTAGCCTTTAGCTCAGTGTGGATCTTGCCTGTAATCCATGACTTCTGGTTGGGATATGTACGGTCACTGTGGGGATGACTTCGTCGATGCATTTATTGATGAAGCCAGTGACTGATGAGGTATACTCCCAAATGCCATCGGATGAATCCTGGAACATGTTCCAGTTTGTGGTAGCAAAATAGTCCTGTAGCTTAGCATCAGCGTCATCAGACCACTTCCGTATTGAGCGAGTCACTGGTACTTCCTGCTTTAGTTTTTGCTTGTAAGCAGGAATCAGGAGGATAGAATTATGGTCAGATTTGCCAAATGGAGGGGGAGGGAGAGCTTTGTATGTTTCTCAGTGTGTGGTGTAAAAGGTGGTCTAGAGTTTTTTTCCCTCTGGTTGCACATGCATTAAAGTCCTTGGCCACTAGGAGCGTCACTTCTGGATGAGCATTTTCTTGTTTGCCTAAGGCCTTATACAGCTCATTGAGTGCGGTCTTAGTGACAGCATTGGTTTGTGGTGGTAAATAGATGGCTACGCATAATGTAGATGAGAATTCTCTTGGTAGATAGTGTGGTTTGTAGCTTATCATGAGGTATTCTACATCAGGTGAGCAATACCTCGAGACTTCTTTACTATTAGACATCGCGCACCAGTAGTTATTGACAAATAGAAACACACCCCCGCCCCTCGTCTTACCAGACTTAGCTGCTCTGTTCTGCCGATGCACTTCTTGTCTTGTCTCTCAGATCGTTCACAACTTTGTGGAAGTTACGTGTGGTGCTGATGTTTAGGCTGAGGTAATTATCATTTTTTTGTGTGCTCTAGGAACAGTGTTTAAATTGAATTTGTGGTCCTGGCAACTGGACCTTTTTTGGAAGATTATTTTTGTCTTACTGAGATTCACTGTCAGGGCCCAGGTCTGAATATGTATCTGTCTCTCTCTGTCTCTCTCTGTCTCTCTCTGTCTCTCTCTCTCTCTCTCTCTCTCTCTCTCTCTCTCTCTCTCTCTCTCTCTCTCTCTCTCTCTCTCTCTCTCTCTCTCTCTCTCTCTCTCTCTCTCTCTCTCTCTCTCTCTCTTTCTCTCTCTCTCTCTCTCTCTCTCTCTCTCTCTCTCTGTCTCTCTCTCTCTCTCTCTCTCTCTCTCTCTCTCTCTCTCTCTCTCTCTCTCTCTCTCTCTCACCTCAGGCAGACCATGCTGTCTGTGGGGTGTAATTTACTGCCTCTCTCCACTGCTGTTTACATTATCGATCTGCTGTTTGTTTAGTTTCCCCATACATCACCTTAGTCAGGCACATATTACTGAGAAAGAGAGGAAGGGAGAGAGGGAGAAGCGAGAGAGGGGAGAGAGAAAGAGAGGGGAGAGCGAGAGGGAGAGGGGAGAGAGGGAGAGAGAAAAAAGGGGAGAAAGAGAGAGGGGAGAGCAAGAGAGGGGTCGGAGAGAGGGGAGAGAGAGAGGGAGAGGGGAGAGAGAAGGGAGACAGAGAGGAGTGAGAGAGAGAGGGAGAGAGGGGGAGAGAAGGGGGAAAGATAGGAAGGAGAGAGAGAAAGAGAGAAAGAGAGAGGGGATAGAGCGAGGGAGAGTGGGTGAAGCGAGAGAGGGTTTCGAGATAGAGAAAGATGGGAGAGAGAGAGGGGAGAGAGAGGAGAGAGATGGTAGAAAGCGAGAGAGGGGGGAGAGAGAAAGAGGGGAGAGAGAGGGGAGAGAGAGAGAGAGGGGGAGAGAGAGGAGAAAGAGGGGATAGAGAGAGAGTGGAGACAGAGAGCGGAGAGAGAGCGATGGGAGATGAGAGAGGGGAGAGAAAGAAGGGATAGAGAGTGAGAGGGGGTGAAGAGAGAGAGAGGTTCGAGATAGAGAGGGTAGAAAGAGAGAGAGAGGGGGAGAGAGAAAGAGGAGAGAAAGAGAGGAGAGAGAGAGAGTAGAAGAGGGGAGAGGGGGGGAGAAAGAGGGGAGAAAGAGAGGGGAGAGAAAGAGAGAGGGGATAGAGAGAGGGAGAGTGGAGAGAGAGCGATGGGAGATGAGAGAGGGGAGAGAAAGAAGGGATAGAGAGTGAGAGGGGGTGAAGAGAGAGAGAGGTTCGAGATAGAGAGGGTAGAAAGCGAGAGAGGGGAGAGAGAGAAAGAGGGGAGATAGAGAGGGGAAAGACGGGAGAGAGAGGGGAAATAGGGGATAGAGAGAAAGGGGGCGAGAGAGAGCAGAGAGAGAGAGCGGTGGGAGATGAGAGAGGCGGGAGAGAAGGAGAGAGGAGAAACAGAGAGGGGGGAGAGAAGGGGGAGAGAGAGGGAGGAGATAGAGTGCGAGAGAAATAGAGAGGGGATAGAGAGAGGGAGAGTGGGTGAAGAGAGAGAGGGTTTCGAGATAGAGAAAGAGGGGAGAGAGAGGGGAGAGAGATGAGAGAGAGGGTATAACACGAGAGAGGGGGGAGAGAAAGAGGGGAGAGAGAGTGGGGAAAGAGAGAGGGGAGAGAGAGAGAGGGGGAGAGAGAGGAGAAAGATGGGATATAGAGAGATGGTGCGAGAGAGAGCGGAGAGAGAGCGGTGGGAGATGAGAGAGGGGGGAGAGAGGGAGGGGGGAGAGAAAGAGGAGAGAAAGAGGAGAGAGAGAGAAGAGAGAGGGTAGAAAGAGAGAGAGAGGGGGAGAGAGACAGAGGGGAGAGAGAGAGGAGAAGAGGGGAGAGAGGGGGAGAAAGAGGGGAGAAAGGGGGGGAGAGAAAGAGAGAGGGGATAGAGACAGGGCGAGTGGGTGAAGAGAGAGAGGGTTTCGAGATAGAGAAAGAGGGGAGAGAGAGGGTAGAAAGCGAAAGGGGGAGAGAGAAAGAGGGGAGAGAGAGAGGGGAAAGACAGAGGGGAGAGAGAGAGAGAGGGGGAGAGAGAGGAGAAAGAGGGGATAGAGAGAGAGGGGGCGAGAAAGAGAGGAGAGAGAGAGCGGAGAGAGAGTGGTGGGAGATGAGAGAGGGGGGGGAGAGGGAGATTGGAGAAACAGAGAGGGGGAGAGAAGAGGGAGAGAGAGGGAGGAGAGAGAGTGTGAGAGAAAGAGAGAGGGGATAGAGAGAGGGAGAGTGGGTGAAGAGAGAGAGGGTTTTCGAGATAGAGAAAGAGGGGAGAGAGAGAGAGGGGAGAGAGAGGAGAGAGATGAGAGAGAGGGTAGAAAGCGAGAGAGGGGGGAGAGAGAAAAAGGGGAGAGAGAGAGAGGGGAAAGAGAGAGGGGAGAGAGAGAGGAGAGAGTGAGAAAGAAGGGATCGAGAGAGAGAGAGGAGAGAGAGAGGAGAGAGGGTATAAAGAGAGAGGGAGAGAAAGAGGAGAGAGAGGGGGAGAGAGAGAGGGAGGGGCGAGAGAAAGAAGGGATAGAGAGAGAGAGAGGGGGGGTGAAGAGAGATAGGGGTTCGAGATAGAGAAAGAGGGGAAAGAGAGAGAGGGGAGAGAGAGGGGAGAAAGAGGGGATAGAGAGAGAGTGAGAGAGATGGGAGAGAGGGGTGAGAGAGAAGAGAGCGAGAGAGGCAAGAGAGAGAGAGGGGGGGAGAGAGAGAGAGGGGGAGAGAGGCGAGAGAAAGAGGAGAGAGAAAGAGAGGAGAGAAAGAGAGCAAAAAAATTTAGAGAAAGAGGGGAGAGAAAGAGAGAGAGAGAGAGAGAGAAAGGGGGAGAAAGGGAGATAGTGAGGGGAGAGAGAGAGAGTGAGAGAGAGGGTAGAAATAGAGAGAGAGAGGTGGGAGAGAGAGAGGAGAGCGGGAGAGAGAGAGGGGGAAAGAGAGAAAAGACGGAGGGGGGAGGGAAAGAGCTGGAGAGAGAGAGAGAGAGAGAGAGAGAGAGAGAGAGAGAGGTGGAAAGAGAGAGGTGAGAGAGAGATGGGAGAGGGGAGAGCGATAGAGGGGAAGTGAGAGAGAGGGGAGAAAGAGAGAGAGAGAGAGAGGGGGAAGAGAGAGTGAAAGAGAGAGAGAGGGTGGAGAGAGAGAGGGGAGAGAGAGTGAGAGAGGGGAGAGAGAGGGGAAGAGAGAAAGGGGGAGAGAGAGGGTGAGAGCGAGAGGGGAGAGGGGGAGAAAGAGAGAGAGATGAGGGAGAGAGGGAGAGAGAGAGGGAGGTGCGAGAGAAAGAAGGGATAGAGAGAGTGAGAGGGGGTGAAGAGAGAGAGGGGTTTGAGATGGGGAAAGAGAGAGAGAGCGAGAGGAGAGAAAGAGAGGGGGAGATGAGAGAGGGGGAAAGAGAGAGTGTGGAGAGAGAGCAGTGATCGAGACAGGGTGAGAGAGATTGGAGAGAGAGATAGGAGTGAGTGAGAAAGAAGGGAGAGAGACAGAGTGAAAGGGAAAGAGAGTGAGAGAAGAGAGAGAGGGGGAGAGAGTGGAGAGAGATGGGGAATAGAGAGAGAGGGGGAAGAGAGAGTGAAAGAGAGAGGGGGGGAGAGGGAGAGGGGGAGAAAGAGAGAGAGATGGGGAGAGAGAGAGAGGGAGAGAGTGGAGAGAGATGGGGAGAGAGAGAGGGAGAGAGTGTTGAGAGATGGGGAGAGAGAGAGTGGAGAGAGATGGGGAGAGAGAGGGAGAGGGGGAGAAAGAGAGAGAGAGATGGGGAGAGAGAGAGGGGGAAGAGAGAGGGAGAAGGGGAGAAAGAGAGAGAGATGGGGAGAGAGAGAGAGAGATGGGGAGAGAGAGAGAGAGAGAGAGTGGAGAGAGAGGGGGAAGAGAGAGAGAGAGAGAGTGGAGATAAGGGGTAAAGGGAGATAAAGGAATGAGAGGAGAGAGTTGGACATGATACATAGTTGATATGCCATGTGATCCTGTAACACACACTCCTAATTTTCCATTGTGCCATATTCCTCCTATTGTCCTGGCGATTCAACCGGCCTGTTTTTGTGTCACTTTCATCCCCCTGACACCTCCGCTCTGTCCTGGACACTCTCTGAATTCTTACCTGTGAGTCACTGCGATCGCTTTTTATTCAAACCTTCCATTCTCTTCCCTTCCTTTCTCTTTGCTCCCATCTGTCTCTCTCCTTTTTAACTCCCATTCTATGCCACCCTCTGGGTGTCAGGCCTCAGTTGGTGCTCATTGAAGCAGACAGGGCACTAAATCCAGGCCCAGGCTTTGGCACAAAGAAAGCTCTGCTCCTTAAAGCCCAGAGGGCCCCTCAGCTCCCTCTTGAGGAGAGGAGTTAAGCTCAACACCTCTCCAAGGAGAGACACAGAGAGAGAGAGAGAGAGAGAGAGAGAGAGAGAGAGAGAGAGAGAGAGAGAGAGAGAGAGAGAGAGATATACAGGGGGATCAAAATCAAAATCACAACGGTGAAAGGACCACAAATAATTTTCATAAACAGAGAGTTTAAAAAGACATTCACCACTACCCAGCATGGAGCCTGCAGTACAAAGCAATACCACTACCCAGCATGGAGCCTGCAGTACAAAGCAATACCACTGGGGCGGCAGGTAGCCTAGAGCGTTGGGTCAGTATCCGAAAGGTTGCTTGATTGAATCCCCGAGCTGACAAGGTCAAATCTGTCGTTCTGCCCCTGAACAAGGCAGTTAACCTACTGTTCCCCGGTAGGCCGTCAATGTAAATAAGAATTTGTTCTTAACTGACTTACCTAGTTAAATAAAGGTTACATTTAAACATGTAAAAATACCCAGCATGGACGCTGCAGTATAAAGCAACACCACTACCCAGCATGGAAGCTGCAGTATAAAGCAACACCACTACCCAGCATGGAAGCTGCAGTATAAAGCAACACCACTACCCAGCATGGAAGCTGCAGTATAAAGCAACACCACTACCCAGCATGGAAGCTGCAGTATAAAGCAACACCACTACCCAGCATGGAAGCTGCAGTATAAAGCAACACCACTACCCAGCATGGAACCTGCAGAATAAAGCAACACCTAGAGCAACAGATCTGCTGTTATGCCGTGTTTACATGGTGAGAGGGAGACGGCAAACCAGATGTCATTGTTTTCAATGAGAGTACGATGGTAAATGCCGTCAGCCGTCACGGTTTACAGGACTTTCCTCCAAAGTTAAAATATTTTAACTTTTGCCGTAGCCTTGTTTTCTACCAGATGTTGATTTATACTGTTTGTTTACTGAAATCACCATAGCAACGCATGTTGGCTTGCTTTTGTCGTGACCATCTTTCTTGTCCCGTTATGCCGACCGGTTTTTGCTTCCCTCGTCTAAATGCAGCATTAGCGATCCATTTATTTAACTAGGCAAGTCATTTAAGAACAAATTCTTATTTGCAATGTTGACCTAGGACCACTCAGCTCGGAGATTTGAACTTTCAACCTTTCGGTTACTAGTCCAACGCTCTAACCACTAGGCTACCCTGCCGCCCCATCTCACTCCTGTAACATCTGCTTCCAGCTCACACTCTCAAACACGTAGATCCCCTGAACGCAGCTCACTCTCCAGATCCCAATCACCTGAATTCTAATCACCTGTTCACACACCTGTATGTCATTATCACACACTATTTAGTTCAGTTCTTTGCACCCCATCACTGTGAGGTATTGTTTGTTTTGTGACACTCTTCTATTCGGCGCGCTGGCTAGCATGTAATTTAATCCTCCCGTGTATGATAGTTTTTGCCTGCCTCACTAACGACGCCTATTCCCTGCCTGTACTTTAGCCTATCGGATTTCTTGTTATCAACCTATTGCCTGATTTCCCGGACAACGTTACTCGCCTTTTCTCTGCCTGAACTGTTGCCTTTTTGGACCCCTGTGTATGACCTTCTGCCTGCTCCTGGACCCAGCTACCTGCCTCCTCCTGTGTATGACCTTCTGCCTGCCCCTGGACCCAGCTACCTGCCTCCTCCTGTGTATGACCTTCTGCCTGCCCCTGGACCCAGCTACCTGCCTCCTCCTGTGTCTGACCTTCTGCCTGCCCCTGGACCCAGCTACCTGCCTCCTCCTGTGTCTGACCTTCTGCCTGCCCCTGGACCCAGCTACCTGCCTCCTCCTGTGTATGACCTTCTGCCTGCCCCTGGACCCAGCTACCTGCCTCCTCCTGTGTATGACCTTCTGCCTGCCCCTGGACCCAGCTACCTGCCTCCTCCTGTGTATGACCTTCTGCCTGCCCCTGGACCCAGCTACCTGCCTCCTCCTGTGTATGACCTTCTGCCTGCCCCTGGACCCAGCTACCTGCCTCCTCCTGTGTATGACCTTCTGCCTGCCCCTGGACCCAGCTACCTGCCTCCTCCTGTGTATGACCTTCTGCCTGCCCCTGGACCCAGCTACCTGCCTGCCCCTGGACCCAGCTACCTGCCTGCCCCTGGACCCAGCTACCTGCCTGCCACTGGACCCAGCTACCTGCCTCCTCCTGTGGTCCTTTACAATTAAACACCTGCTGCGCCCTGCGCTTGAATCCAGCTCTGTCTCCCCTTGTATTCATTACACCTCCATGGTGCATCTTTAGCTTTAGTTATGTCTGCATAGTCAATACACAAGTAACTATCATGTCAATAACAGAGGGAGATAAACTATATATACAAATGTATGTGGACACCCCTTCAGATGATTAGATTCGGCTAATTCAGCCACACCCGTTGCTAACACGTGTATAAAAGCGAACACACAGCCATGGAATCTCCATAGACAAACATTGGCAGTAGAATGACTTTCAACGTGGCACCGTCATAAGCTGCCACCTTTCCAACAAGTCAGTTCGTCAAATTTCTTCCCCGCTGGAGCTGCCCTGGTCAACTAAGTGCAGCAGTGGTGTTCAATGCCGGTTAAGATGAGGGAGGACTATATTTTTTCATGCGCATGGCCTTATTTCTATTACAACATATTGGATGACTCTCATTCATATTACATTCACAGAGTTCAATGTAACATCTATAGGTTTAGGCTACTACATGACACTAGAATTTTCCCTATACCCATCATCAGGTTGCTACAACCTAGCCTATGAATGAAAGTTTACAACATAGGTGCACAAAGGTCGAGAGACAAATTTCAGGTGACAGAGAGTGACACGTGGACAGACAGTGACATTCAATACCGCCTTGCACATTCTTGTCTACATCTAACTGATATAAGGTGTAATCGTTAGTCCAACAGTTGCGAAAAAGAGTTTCTATTGGTCAAATAAAAGTATGTTTATACCCGTTTTGTTCTGTTTGCTTCTGTGCTTCCGCTTCTGGGGGAGAATGAAGTAGAACTGAGCTGCTGATAGTCTCTCTGGGGGAGAATGAAGTAGAACTGAGCTGTTGATAGTCTCTCTGGGGGAGCATGAAGTAGAACTGAGCTGCTGATAGTCTCTCTGGGGGAGAATGAAGTAGAACTGAGCTGTTGATAGTCTCTCTGGGGGAGCATGAAGTAGAACTGAGCTGTTGATAGTCTCTCTGGGGGAGCATGAAGTAGAACTGAGCTGTTGATAGTCTCTCTGGGGGAGAATGAAGTAGAACTGAGCTGTTGATTGTCTCTCTGGGGGAGCATGAAGTAGAACTGAGCTGTTGATAGTCTCTCTGGGGGAGAATGAAGTAGAACTGAGCTGCTGATAGTCTCTCTGGGGGAGCATGAAGTAGAACTGAGCTGTTGATTGTCTCTCTGGGGGAGAATGAAGTAGAACTGAGCTGCTGATAGTCTCTCTGGGGGAGCATGAAGTAGAACTGAGCTGTTGATAGTCTCTCTGGGGGAGCATGAAGTAGAACTGAGCTGCTGATAGTCTCTCTGGGGGAGAATGAAGTAGAACTGAGCTGCTGATAGTCTCTCTGGGGGAGCATGAAGTAGAACTGAGCTGTTGATTGTCTCTCTGGGGGAGAATGAAGTAGAACTGAGCTGCTGATAGTCTCTCTGGGGGAGAATGAAGTAGAACTGAGCTGCTGATAGTCTCTCTGGGGGAGCATGAAGTAGAACTGAGCTGTTGATTGTCTCTCTGGGGGAGAATGAAGTAGAACTGAGCTGCTGATAGTCTCTCTGGGGGAGCATGAAGTAGAACTGAGCTGTTGATAGTCTCTCTGGGGGAGCATGAAGTAGAACTGAGCTGTTGATAGTCTCTCTGGGGGGAGTGAAGTAGAACTGAGCTGTTGATTGTCTCTCTGGGGGGAGAATGAAGTAGAACTGAGCTGTTGATTGTCTCTCTGGGGGGAGAATGAAGTAGAACTGAGCTGTTGATAGTCTCTCTGGGGGGAGAATGAAGTAGAACTGAGCTGCTGATAGTCTCTCTGGGGGAGAATGAAGTAGAACTGAGCTGTTGATAGTCTCTCTGGGGGAGCATGAAGTAGAACTGAGCTGTTGATAGTCTCTCTGGGGGGAGTGAAGTAGAACTGAGCTGTTGATTGTCTCTCTGGGGGGAGAATGAAGTAGAACTGAGCTGTTGATAGTCTCTCTGGGGGGAGAATGAAGTAGAACTGAGCTGTTGATAGTCTCTCTGGGGGGAGAATGAAGTAGAACTGAGCTGTTGATAGTCTCTCTGGGGGGAGAATGAAGTAGAACTGAGCTGTTGATAGACTCTCTGGGGGGAGAATGAAGTAGAACTGAGCTGCTGATAGTCTCTCTGGGGGAGAATGAAGTAGAACTGAGCTGTTGATAGACTCTCTGGGGGAGAATGAAGTAGAACTGAGCTGTTGATAGTCTCTGTGGGGGGAGAATGAAGTAGAACTGAGCTGTTGATAGTCTCTCTGGGGGGAGAATGAAGTAGAACTGAGCTGTTGATAGACTCTCTGGGGGGAGAATGAAGTGGAACTGAGCTGTTGATAGACTCTGTGGGGGGAGAATGAAGTGGAACTGAGCTGTTGATAGACTCTGGGGGGAGAATGAAGTAGAACTGAGCTGTTGATAGACTCTCTGGGGGGAGAATGAAGTGGAATTGAGCTGTTGATAGACTCTCTGGGGGGAGGATGAAGTGGAACTGAGCTGTTGATAGTCTCTCTGGGGGAGAGTGAATTAGAATCGTTAGTCCAACAGTTGCAAGCAATAGTTTCTCTTGGTCAAATTCAAGTATGTTTATCCCCGTTTTGTTCTGTTTGCTTCCGTTTAAGAAACGTTTTTCAACAGAGTTGGCGGATTGAATGCACCGCTGATCACGCATATACACAGTACACTTTCATATCAGCCACGTTGTAATGCTTCTCGCATCCAAGTGCTCTCCTCCTCCCACCTTGTTCCTTCGCTTGTGGACTTCAATGAACAACACATCAGCTGTATGTGAACAGGTGAAAAACCTTTCCAAGCCAAACTGCTACACACAGCCTACATTGTTATCACCATACTAGCTAAAGTAACATCATAGTCAGCATAGCTAATAGAACTAACGCGTTAGTAGACCCGCTACAATTATGCAGTAACATTATAGTGTATAGTCAGTAAGCAGTTACACCGGTGGGCCCTGCTGGCAATAAATTAGTAATACCAAAAGCTTACCTTGACTTGTAAGAGTTACAGTGTTGTGTTGGAAAGTCATAGTATTTTAATCAGTTATTAGGTGACATGTGGTTATATTTAGTACAGTTTTATCT
Organism: Salvelinus alpinus; assembly: GCF_045679555.1. Classification (NCBI taxonomy): domain Eukaryota; kingdom Metazoa; phylum Chordata; class Actinopteri; order Salmoniformes; family Salmonidae; genus Salvelinus; species Salvelinus alpinus. The sequence continues at coordinate 71,552,457 of NC_092092.1, forward strand.
AAAAAGGATAAATTTTAAAATGTTTTACAATTATTCTTTTTTTGAAAATCACTGTGGAGGATGGTCCTCCCCTTCTTCCTCTGATGAGCCTCCACTAAAGTGCAGTTATTGTGAAGTGGAAACATCTAGGAGCAACAACGGCTCAGCCGCGAAGTGATAGGGCCACACAAGCTCACAGAACAGAACTGCCGAGTGCTGAAGCACGCAGCGCGTAAAAATCGTCTGTCCTCGGTTGCAACACTCACTACTGAGTTCCAAACTGCCTCTGGAAGCAACGTCAGCACAAGAACTGTTCGTAGGGACCTTCATTAAATGGGTGTTCATGGCAGAGCAGCTGCACACAAGCCTCAGATCACCATGCACAACGCCAAGCGTCGGCTGGAATGGTGTAAAGCTCGTCGCCATTAGACTCTGGAGCAGTATTCTCTGGAGTGATGAATCATGCGAATCTGGGTTTGGCAGGTGCCAGGAGAACGCTACCTGCCCCAATGCATAGTGCCAACTGTAAAGTTTGGTGGAGGAGGAATGAATAATGGTCTGGGTCTGTTTTTCATGGTTCGGTCTAGGCCCCTTAATTTCAGTGAAGGGACATCTTAATGCTACAGAATGCAATGTCATTCTATATGATTCTGTGCTTCCAACTTTGTGGCAACAGTTTGGGGAAGGCCCTTTCCTGTTTCAGCATTACAATACTCCCGTGCACAAAGCGAGGTCCATATAGAAATGGCTTGTCGAGATCGGTGTGGAAGAACTTGACTGGCCTGCACATAGCCCTGACCTCAACCCCATCGAACCCCTTTGAGATGAATTGGAACGATGACTGCGAGCCAAGCCTAATCCCCCACCATCAGCGCCCGACCTCACTAATGCTTGTGTCTGAATGGAAGCAAGTCCCCTCAGCAATGTTCCAACATCTAGTGGAAAGCCTTCCCAGAAGAGTGGAGTCTGTTATTGCAGCAAAGGGGGGGACCAACTCCATATTAATACCCATGATTTTGGAACTAGATTTTCGATGAGCAGATATCCACATTATTTTGGTAATGTAATGTATAAACTGAGGAGAAGAAGAGAGAGGAAGCGAAAGAGAGGAGAGTGAAGGAAGGAGATAGATAGGCTAAGTGGAAGAGGGAAATGAGAGAAAGAAAGCAGGTAAAGGAGATATGTAGATGAGAAGGAGGGAGAGGAGGGAGAGGTCTTGGAGGAGAGGGGCGAGGGTGTTTGTTAGGTTTGTGGTGAGGATTTTAATTAGTGATAATTGGCCACTGAGGGAAATGTTACTGAGGATGGAGGGAGGGATGGAGGGATGGAGGGATGAGGTGAGGGAGGATAACTGGCAACTGGCAGTGGTGACGAAACAATCCCTCCCTCTCTCTCTCCCACCCCTCTCTCCTTCTAGCACATTCTCTCCCTCTCTTACTCCTTTACTCTCTCCATCTCTTACTCCTTTACTCTCGCCCTCTCTTTCTCCTTTACACTCTCCCTCCCTGATGTGCATTGCTGACTCTCTGTGGTCTTGACACGGTAACACTGCAGTATCGGTACACAGGTGGGCTCTGGGGCTGTGGTTGTCTGGTCTACCTGCCAAAGATTCCCTACTCTAACAACAACAAACACACACATTAACACACACACACACACACACACACACACACACACACACACACACACACACACACACACACACACACACACACACACACACACACACACACACACACACACACACACACACACACACACACACACACACACACACACACACACACACACACACACACACACACACACATTCTCCGCCTGATGCTCCTACGTCATTCCACCATACTATTTTTCTCTCTCTCTCTCAATTTCCTTTTCCCTCTCTCTCCTTCAATTTTTCTTTACTTTTCTTCCAGGGTTGCTACACTGGAGTCTGGACACTTTATTGAATCCAGCTCCAGTTAATGGTGGTTAACAGTCTGAGGCAGTTAAACTGTTAGGGGCTGTCAGTTAATGGATGGTCTGTGTTTAGTACTGTATCTCTCTGTTGGTTGATCATGCTGTGCTCTGCAGGCTGGTTGCACGACACAGTGAGACGCCCCAGCAGGCCTGTACCACAGGGACACTGACTGTCACTGCTTCTCAAATGGCTCCCTATCCCCTATACAGTGCACTACATTTGACCAGGGACTAATGGGAATAGGGTGCTATTTGAGACGCATCCTGTCTGTGTTTAAACAGGCCTGTGATCAGTGATAGTGTCTCATCTGTCTGATATTACACAATGACAAATAGTCTCTGTGGGGGGAAAATGACAGATAGTCTCTGTGGGGGTAGAATGAAGTAGAACTGAGCTGTTGATAGTATCTCTGGGGGAGAAGGAAGTAGAACTGAGCTGTTGATAGTCACTGTGGGGGAGAATGAAGTAGAACTAAGCTGTTGATAGTCTATCTGGGGGGAGAATGAAATGGGCCTGAGCTGTTGATAGTCTTTGTGGGGGGAGAATGAAGTTGAACTAAGATATTGATAGTCTATCTGGGGGGGAGAATGAATTGGGCCTGAGCTGTATAGTCTCAATGGGGGAAAATGAAGTAGAACTGAGCTGTATTATCTCAATGGGGGAAAATGAAGTAGAACTGAGCTGTTTACAGTCTCTCTTGGGGAAGAATGAAGTAGAACAGAGCTGTTGAATGTCTCCCAATTGTGAGAATTTAGTAGAACTGAGATGTTGATAGTCTATGTGGATGGAGAATGAAATAGAACTGAGCTGTTGATTATCTCTCTGGTGGGAGAATGAAGTAAACCTGAGTTGATGATAGTCTCTCTAGGGGGAGAATGAAGTAGAACTGAGCTGTTGATAGTAAATGGGGGAGAATGAAGTAGAGCTGAGCTGTTGATAGTCTAAATGGGGGAGAATGAAGTTGAACTGAGATGTTGATAGTCTCTGTTGATAGTCTCTATGGGGGGGAAATGAAGTAGAACTGAGCTGTTGACAGTCTTTCTGGAGTATGAGTAAAGTGGAACAGAGCTGTTGAATGTCTCCCTTTTGTGAGAATAGTAGTACTGAGCTGTTGATAGTCTCTGTGGGGGGATATTTAAGTAGATCTGAGCTGCTGATAGTGTCTGTGTGGGGAGAATGAAGTAGATCTGAGCTGCTGATAGTCTCCATGGGGTAGAATGAAGTACAACTGAGCTGTTTCTAATCTCTGTGGGGGAGAATGATGTAGAACTGTGTCACGCCCTGGCCATAGAGAGGCTTTTATTCTCTATTTTGGTTAGGCCAGGGTGTGACTAGGGTGGGCATTCTAGTTTCTTTATTTCTGTTTTCTATTTCTTTGCGTTTGGCCGGGTGTGATTCTCAATCAGAGGCAGCTGTCCATCGTTGTCTCTGATTGAGAATCATACTTAGGTAGGCTTTTCCCACCTGTGTTTGTGGGTAGTTGTTTTCTGTATAGTTTTAGTTACCTTACAGAACTGTTCGTTTCTCGCTTTGTTATTTTTGTTCGTAGTGTTCAGATTTAAATAAATATCATGAACACGTACCACGCTGCGCTTTGGTCCACTCCTTCATCAGACGAGCGTGACATACTGAGCTGTTCATAGTGTCTGTGTGGGGCAGAATGAAGTAGAACTGAGATGTTGATAGTCTCTCTGTGGGGAGAATGAATTGGGCCTGAAATGTTGATAGTCTCTTTGGGGGGAGAATGAAGTAGAACTGAGCTGTTGATAGTGTCATGACGTTGGCCTGAGGGGGGAGGTTTATGACCCCCATAAATACCTTTTCATGTTTTTCCTCTCTCTACTTTACCGATGTGACTATTGAAAATCCCTTTGTTAACATTGAGAGAGAGTCTGGTGACATCAAAAGATGGGAAACGGAACCATATTTCGGTAATCCAACCAGTTTGTCACGCCCTGACCTTAGAGATCCTTTCCATGTCTCTATTTGGTTTGGTCAGGGTGTGAATTGGGGTGGGTATTCTATGTTCTTTCGTTCTATTATTTGTATTTCTATGTTTTGGCCGGGTAGGGTTCTCAATCAGGGACAGCTGTCTATCGTTGTCTCTGATTGAGAACCATACTTAGGTAGCCCTTTTTACCACCTGTCTTTGTGGGAAGTTGTCTTTGTGTGTTGGCACTATAGCCTTTAGCTTCACGGTTGTTTTGGATTGTTTATTGTTTTTGTCAGCGTCATATGAAATAAAGGAATATGTACGCTCACCACGCTGCACCTTGGTCCAGTTCATTCAACGGCCGTGACAGAACTTCCCACCACCAAGGGACCAAGCAGCGTGGTAAGGGGGAGCAGCGCTATCTGGGGAAATGGACATGGGAGGAGATACTGGACGGTAAGGGACCCTGGAGGCAGGCTGGGGAGTATCGCCGTCCACGGGAGGAACTGGAGGCAGCGAAAGCAGAGCGGCAGCGTTACGAGGGAACGTGGCTAGCAAGGAAGCACGAGAGGCAGCCCCCCAAAACAAATTGGGGGGAGGGGGCACACGGGGAGTTTGGCTGAGTCAGGTTGGAGACCTGAGCCAACTCCCCGTGCTTACCGTGGCGAGCGTTGTACTGGTCAGGCACCGTGTTATGCGGTGGAGCGCACAGTGTCTCCAGTACGCGTTCTTAGCCCAGTGCGCTACATTCCAGCTCCCCGCATCTGCCGGGCTAGGGTTAGCATCCAGCCAGAACGGGTTGTGCCAGCCCTGCACTCCAGACCTCCAGTGCTGTGGGGGGAGAATTAAGTAGAACTGAGCTGTTGATAGTCTCTGTGGGGGGGAGAATGAAGTAGAACTGAGCTGTTGATAGTCTCTGTGGGGGGAGAATGAAGTAGAACTGAGCTGTTGATAGTCTCTGTGGGGGGAGCATGAAGTAGAACTGAGCTGTTGATAGTTTCTGTGGGAGAATGAAGCAGAACTGAGCTGTTGATAGTCTCTCTGGAGCAAAAATGAAATAGCACTGAGCGGTTGATCGTCACTGTGGGGGGAGAATGAAGTAGATCTGAGCTGTTGATAGTCTCTGAAGTGGAGAATGAAGTAGAACTGAGCTCTTGATGGTCTCCCTGTTGTGAGAATGAAGTAGAACTGAGCTGTTAATAGTCTCCCTGGGGGGAGAATGAAGTAACACTGAGCTGTTGATATTCTCTCTGGGGGGAGAATGAAGTAGAACTGAGCTGATGATAGTCTCTCTGGGGGGAGAATGAAGTAGAACTGAGCTGTTAATAGTCTCTCTGGGGAGAGAATGAATGGGAACTGAGCTGTTGATTGTCTCTCTGGGGGGAGAATGAAGTAGAACTAAGCTGATGATCGTCTACCTGGGGAGAGAATGAAGTAGAACTGAGCTGTTGATAGTCTCTCTGGGCGGAGAATGAAGTAGAACTGAGCTGATGATCGTCTACCTGGGGAGAGAATGAAGTAGAACTGAGCTGTTGATAGTTTCTCTGGAGGGAGAATGAGGTAGAACTGAGCTGTTGATAGTCTCCCTTGGGTGAGAATGAAGTAGAACTGAGCTGCTGATATTCTCTCTGAGTGGAGAAAGAAGTAGATCTGAGCTGTTGATAGTCTCTGTAGTGGAGAATGAAGTAGAACTGAGCTCTTGATGGTCTCCCTGTTGTGAGAATGATGTAGAACCTAGCTTTTGATAATCTCCCTGGTGGGAGAATGAAGTAGAACTGAGCAGTTGATAGTCTCTGTGGGGGGAGAATGAAGTATATCTGAGCTGTTGATTGTCTATCTAGTAGAGAATGAATTATAACTGAGCTGTTGATAGTCTCCCTGGGGGGAGAATGAATTGGGCCCGAGCTGTTGATAGTCTCTGTGGGGGGAAAATTAAGTATATCTGAGCTGTTGATTGTCTATCTAGTAGAGAATGAATTATAACTGAGCTGTCGATAGTCTCTCTGGGGGGAGAATGAAGTATATCTGAGCTGTTGATTGTCTATCTAGTAGAGAATTAATTATAACTGAGCTGTTGATAGTCTCCCTGGGGGGAGAATGAATTGGGCCCGAGCTGTTGATAGTCTCTGTGGGGGGAGAATGAATTGGGCCTGAGTTGTTGATAGTCTCTTTGGGGGGAGAATTATTTGGACTTGAGCTGTTGATAGTCTCTGTGGGGGGGGGGGGGGGGGGGGGTGAAGTAGAACTTAGCTGTTGATACTCTTTCTGGGGGGGAATGAATTGTGCCTGAGCTGTTGATAATCTTTCTTGGGGGAGAATGACGTAGAACTGAGCTGTTGATAGTCTCTCTGGGGGGAGAATGAAGTAGAAATGAGCTGTTGGTAGTCCCTCTGTTGGACACTGAGCTGTTGATAGTCCCTCTGGGGGGAGAATGATTGACAGGCTGAGACACTGTCCTAGTCACAACCAGACACATAAACTCACACCGTCACACTCAAGCACGTAAACACACGCTTAAACACACAAATGCAGACACACATATTCATACAAGCACACAGACACACACACAAAAACAGACACTGATATAGTGAGACAACGTTGCACTGCTGATAACAGCTCATCTCATTCTAATTTCCTACAGTCATCAAGCCTCCCACACTCCGTTTTCACTCACTCTTTACTCCCTCCCTCCATTTTCACTCACCCCTTCCCCCCACTCGCATTTTTCCCTCACCCCTTCCTCCCACCCTCCTCTCATCTATTCCTTCTCTTTCTCCTCTCTCCGTCTTCTCGGTCGATTGGTCTTCTCCTATACTCTTTCTCCCACTGTGAAGTTTAGTTTAACAAAAAAACTAACTCTACCATACACGCATCCAACCAAGGACAACCACAAGCAGAGAGACAAAGACACACACACACACACACAAAGACACACACACACACACACACACACACACACACACACACACACACACACACACACACACACACACACACACACACACACACACACACACACACACACACACACACACACACACACACACACACACACACACACACACACACACACACACAAGGGGGGGGGGGGCATCACAGCTACCTAAATACATTAAAGAGTGTATGGATTTGTAAACACATTCAGACCAACCACATAATTACTGCAGCCACACCAGGAGAGGGGAGGAAGTGAGGGAAAGAGAGGGAGGAGAGAGGGGGAGAGAGCAGAAAGGGGGAGGGAGCAGAGAGGGGGAGGGAGGAGAGAGGGAGAAGAGAGGGAGAAGAGAGGGAAAGGCAGGAGAGAGGGGGAGGGAGCAGAGAGCGGAAAGGCGCAGAGAGGGAGAGGGAGCAGAAAGAAGGAGAACAAAGGAAGGAGGGAGTGAATGATGACAGAGGGAGAGAGGAAAGAGAGATGGAGGGTAGGGATATACAGTGCCTTCAGAAGGTATTCACACCCCTTGACTTTTTCCACATGTTGTTGTGTTACAGCCTGAATTTAAAATGGATTTAATTGAGATTTTTTTCACTGACCTACACACAATACCCCATAATGGCAAAGTGGAATTATGTTTTTCAAATTAATAAAAAATAAAAAATGAAAAGCTGAAATGTCTTGAGTCAATAAGTATTCAACCCCTTTGTTATGGCAAGCCTAAATAAGTTCAGGAGTAAAAATGTGCTTAACAAGTCACATAATAGGTTGCATGGACCGTGTGCAATAATAGTGTTTAACATGTTTTTTGAATGACTACCTCTCCTCATCTGTACACCACACATACAATTATCTGTAAGGTTCCTCAGTCATACAGTGGATTTTAAACACAGATTCAACCACAAAGACCAGGGAGGTTATCCAATTCCTCGCAAAGAATGACACCTATTGGTAGATTGGTAACCCCCCCCCCAAAAAAACAGACATTGAATATCCCTTTGATCATGGTGAAGTTATTAATTCCACTTTGGATGGTGTATCAATACACCCAGTCACTACAAAGATACAGGTGTCCTTCCTAACTCAGTTGCCGGAGAGGAAGGAAACAGCTCAAGGATTTCACCATGTTGCCAATGGTGACTTTAAAATCATTTATAGTTTAATGGCTGTGACAGGAGAAAACTGAGGATGGTAGTTACTCCACAATACTAACCTAATTGACAGAAGGAAAAGAAGGAAGCCTGTACAGAATAAAAATATTCCAAAGCATGCATCCTGTTTGCAATAAGGCACTAAAGTAATACAGAAAAAATGTGGCAAAGCAGTTAGCTTTTTGTCATAACACATATAAAGTGTTATGTTTGTGGCAAATACAATCCAACACATTACTAAGTACCACTCTCCATATTTTCAAGCATGGTGGTGGCTGCATCATGGTATGGGTATGCTTGTAATTGTTAAGGACTGGGGAGTTTTTCAGGATAAAAAAGAAAGAGATGGATCTAAGCACAGGAAAAATCCTAGAGGAAAACTAGGTTCAGTCTGCTTTTACCAGACACTGGGAGATGATTCAACATTCAGCAAGATAATAACCTAAAACAAAAGGCCAAATCTACACTGGAGTTGCTTACAAAGAAGACAGTGAATGTTCCTGAGTGGCCGCGTTACAGTTTTGACTTAAATCTGCTTGAAAACCTATGGCAAGACATGAAAATGGCTGTCTAGCAATGATCAACAACCAATTTGACAGGGCTTGAAGATTTTTGAAAACAATAATGGGCAAATGTTGCACAAACTAGGTGTGGAAAGCTCTTAGAGACTTACCCAGAAAGACTCACAGCTGTAATCACCGCCAAAGGTGCTTCTACAAAGTATTGACTCTGGGCTATGAATACTTATGTAAATGAGCTATTCTTATATTTCATTTTCAATACATTTGCAAACATTTCGAAAAACATGTTTTCACTTTGTCATTATGAGGTATTGTGTGTAGATGGGTGCAATTTTTAATTTAAATTAACCATATTAAATTCAGACTTTAAAAACAAGATGTGGAATAAGTGAAGAGGTATGAATACTTTCTGAACCCACCCACCGTATAATCCTATATGCATTGAATCATATGTTATAATTCACTCTGTAGGATATACAGTTGAAGTCGGAAGTTTACATACACTTAGGTTGGAGTCATTAAAACTAGTTTTTCAAATACTCCACACATTTCTTGCTATCAAACTATAGTTTTGGCAGTTAGGACATCTACTTTGTGCATGACACAAGTAATTTTCCCAACAATTGTTCACAGACACATTATTTACAATTCACTGTATCACAATTCCAGTGGGTCAGAAGTTTACATACACTAAGTTGACTGTGCTTTTAAACAGCTTGGAAAATTCCAGAAAATTATATCATGGCTTTAGAAGCTTCTGATAGGCTAATTTACATCATTTGAGTCAATTGGAGGCGTACCTGTGGATGTATTTCAAGGCCTACCTTCAAACTCAGTGCCTCTTTGCTTGACATCGTTGTAGATCTCCACAAGTCTGGTTCATCCTTGGGAGCAATTTTCAAACGCCTGAAGGTACCACGTTCATCTGTACAAACAATAGTACGCAAGTATAAACACCATGGGCCCACGCAGCCGTCATACACCTCAGGAAAGAGACGCGTTCTATCTCCTAGAGATGAACATACTTTGGTGCGAAATTTTGCAAATCAATCCCAGAACATCAGCAAAGGACCTTGAGAAGATGCTGGAGGAAACAGGTACGAAAGTATCTATATCCACAGTAAAATGAGTCCAATATCGACATAACCTGAAAGGACGCTCAGCAAGGAAGAAGCCACTGCTCCAAAACCGCCATAAAAAAGCCAGACTACGGTTTGCGACTGCACATGGGGACAAAGATCGTACTTTTTGGAGAAATGTCCTCTGGTCTGATGAAACAAAATTAGAACTGTTTGGCCATAATGACCATCATTATGTTTGGAGGAAAAGGGGGAGACTTGCAAGCCGAAGTACACCATCCCAACCGTGAAGCACGGGGGTGGCAGCATCATGTTGTGCGGGTGCTTTGCTGCAGGAGGGACTGGTGCACTTCACAAAATAGATTACATCATGAGGAAAGACAATTATGTGGATGTATTGAAGCAACATCTCAAGACGTCAATCAGGAAGTTAAAGCTTGGTCGCAAATGGGTCTTCCAAATGGACAATGACCCCAAGCACACTTCCAAAGTTGTGGCAAAATGGCTTAAGGACAACAAAGTCAAGGTATTGGAGTGGCCATCACAAAGCCCTGACCTCAATCCTATAGAAAATTTGTTGGCAGGACTGAAAAAGCGTGTGCGAGAAAGGAGGCCTGCTAACCTGACTCAGTTACACCAGCTCTGTCACGCCCTGACCATAGAGCGCCCTCGGGGATCTCTATGGTGTTTTAGGTCAGGGCGTGACTAGGGGGGTTTCTAGGTTTTATATTTCTATGTTGGTGTGTGGGTATGGTTCCCAATTGGAGGCAGCTGATAATCGTTGCCTCTAATTGGGGATCATACTTAGTTTGTCCTTTTTCCCGCCTGCGATGTGGGGTATTGTATTTGTGTCAGTGCCTATGTGCGCTACATATTTTCACGATCGTTCTATCTTTGTTTCATTATTATAAAAATGTGGAACTCTACTCACACTGCGCCTTGGTCCATTTATTTAAATGACAGTCGTGACACTCTGTCACGAGGAATGGGCCAAAATTCACCCAACTTATTGTGGGGAGCTTGTGGAAGGCTACCCGAAACATTTGACCCAAGTTAAACAATTTTAAGGCAATGCTACCGAATACTAATTGAGTGTATGTAAACTTCTGACCCACTGGGAATGTGATGAAAGAAATAAAAGCTGAAATAAATCATTCTCTCTACCTTTGTTCTGTCATTTCACATTCTTAAAGTAAAGTGGTGATCCTAACTGACCTAAAACAGGGAATTTTTACTCTGATTAAATGTCAGGAATTGTGAAAAACTGAGTTGAAAAGTATTTGGCTAAGGTGTATGTAAACTTCCAACTTCAACTGTAACCTGTATCAATTATCTATGTTGGTTGGAAAGCTGGATAAAGGGAAGTTGGTGTTATAAGTCACTGTGTGTTACAGGCCATATAGCCTACAATCTAGTATTTTATAAGACCACCCTTGTATAGGTGTGATGTCATCTCCCCGTGGACTCACACTTTGCAAGCAGGCCGTAGCCCCCCGTAATCCTAGCCTCTCCCACCTCCCACCCTCGCAGTTCAGCACACTCGGTCCTCAGGAGGGGGCCTGCCGTGCAGTGGATCACACCGTTCACTGAGGAGAGAGAAGTTAAGAGTGAATATTTGTACAATTTGTATAAACTGTCAACAAAAAAATTGTAAATGAGGTGTGAAGTGAATTGACAATTGCCTGTGCATTGTTAATTGCTAATGTGAAAAGAGGGGTGAGAGATATCATTTACATGCATACAAACAAACACACACACACACACACACACACACACACACACACACACACACACACACACACACACACACACACACACACACACACACACACACACACACACACACACACACACACACACACACACACACACACACACACACACACACACACACACACACACACACACACACACACACACACACACAAGCTCCCAATGTGGCACCCTTCACTACTGATGAGCCATGTCATTTGACATTATCTAAATCGAGGGAAATTATTCTTTGATTTAGGAGACCATTTTGAATCTCCTTCCCGTGATCATTGAACTAACAATCATTAGTGCACAGCACCCCTCATTACATCTCTAACAACTCTGCTTCTTACGGGACTGGGACTGCGGTGCGTGTGTGAGTTCAGTGAGTTGGGTTAGATCTCCTTCCTGGAACATCACTCATTATCGCCCTGCACTGCCACTGTGTCATGCATTATCGCCCTGCACTGCCACGGTGTCATGCATTATCGCCCTGTGACTGTGAAGGTGGAAGACAGGGTACGATGGCTGACTGACTGTCTGAGAAAGAAAGAGACACACACACACACACTGACTGTCTAGGTCCCCCGAGGGGATAGAGGAGTAGCATTTAGTTACAGTGCTGCTGTGTGAATAGAACTGGAGGTGACGCGCACCAGACAGCTAGTCACCCCCACCTACACTCTGAAATAGAGAACAAGTGTTATAACAAGACGAAGAGAGGAGAGAGGGTGGGATGGAGGAGAGATGAGAGAGGAAGGAAGAGAGCCATAGATGTATAAATAGTTTGATGGAAGGAAGACAGTCAGATAAGGATACAGTTAGAGAATAAAGAGAGATGGGAGAGGAAGAAGATCATAGCAAGGTCATTTTTTTATTTCTAGTTCCTTATGTTTTACCCCGTATTTGACAGAGAGTTATGTGAGTGTGTGTGGTTTGTCTGTCGCGCATGTGTGTGGTGTGTGTCTGTGGTGTGTTTCTGTGGTGTGTGTGTGTGGTCTGTGTCTGTGGTGTGTGTTTGTGGTGTGTGTCTGTGGTGTGTGTGTGTGTGTGATGTGTGTGTTTGGTGTGTGTGTGTGTTTGGTGTGTCTTTGGTGTGTGTCTGTGGTGGGTGTGTGTGGTGTGTGTCTGTGGTGTGTGTCTGTGGTGTGTGTGTTTGTGTTGTCACAATCTCCAGTCTAAGGTTTTGTGGGGGTGTATGAAACATGTGGTCTCTATGATCCTGGCTTATATACCAGACAGCTGGAAACACCTGCTACTGCTCACAAACCGGCATTTATCAGACTACAGAGTACCGACACGACTGTTTCAACTCACAGACCTACAGAGACGATTTGACGATTCAAAGACAACACCAAGATATAAAGACACTATGTCTCACAGCCATACAAAGACAACACCAAGATACAGTATAAAGACAACACCAAAATACAAATACAATATCTCTCACAGCCATATAAAGACAACACCAAAATACAAAGACATTATCTCTCACAGCCATACAAAGACAACACCAAGATAGAGTACAAAGACAACACCAAGATACAGTACAAAGACAACACCAAGATACAGTACAAAGACAACACCAAGATACAGTACAAAGACAACACCAAGATACAAAGACAATATCTCAAATCAAATCAAATTGTATTTGTCACATGCGCTGAATACAACAGGTGTAGACCTTACAGTGAAATGCTTACTTACAAGCCCTTAAAACAAACAATGCAGTTTTAAGAAAAACACTTAAAAATATAAGAAGTAAAGTAACAAATAATTAAAGAGCAGCAGGAAAATAACAATAGCGAGGCTATATACAGGGGGTACCGGTACAGAGTCAATGTACGGGGGCACAAGTTAGTCGAGGTAATTGAGGTAATATATACATGTGGGTAGAGTTAATAAAGTGACTTATTCATAGATAATAACAGAAAGTAGAAGCAGCGTAAAAGAGGGGGGGGGGGGGGGGGCTATGCACGTACTCTGGTTAGCCATTTGATTAGATGTTCAGGAGTCTCATGGCTTGGGGGTAGAAGCTGTTTAGAAGCCATATGGACCTAGACTTGGCGCTCCGGTAACGCTAGGGCCTTCCTCTGACACGGCCTGGTATAGAGATTCTAGATGGCAGGAAGCTTGGCCCCACTATCCTCTGTAGTGCCTTGCGGTCGGAGGCCGAGCAGTTGCCATACCAGGCAGTGATGCAACCAGCTCTCGATGGTGCAGCTGTAGAACCTTTAGAAGATCTGAGGACCCATGCCAAATCTTTTCGGTCTCCTGAGGGGTAATACGTTTTGTTGTGCGTTCTTCACGACTGTCTTGGTGTGCTTGGACCATGTAAGTTTGTTGGTGATGTGGACACCAAGGAACTTTAAGTTCTCAACCTGCTCCACTTCAGCCCCGTCGATTAGAATGGGTGTGTGCTCGGTCCTCCTTTTCCTGTAGTCCACAATCATCTCCTTAGTCTTAATCACATTGAGGGAGAGGTTGTTGTCCTGGCACCACATGGCCAGGTCTCTGACCTCCTCCCTATACGCTGTCTAGTCATTGTTGGTAATCAGCCCTACCACTGTTGTGTCATCGGCAAACTTAATGATGGTGTTGGAGTCATGCCTGGCCGTCATGAGTGAACAGGGAGTACAGGAGGGGACTGAGCATGCACCCCTGAGGGGCCTCATTTTAAGGATCAGCGTGGTGGTTGTGTTGTTACCTACCCTTACCACCTGGGGCGGCCCGCCAGGAAGTCCAGGATCCAGTCGCAGAGGGAGGTATTTAGTCCCAGGGTCCTTAGCTTAGTGATGAGCTTTGAGGGCACTATGGTGTTGAACGCTGAGCTGCTGTCAATGAATAGAATTCTCACATAGGTGTTCCTTCTGTCCAGGTGGGAAAGGGCAGTGTGGAGTGCAATAGAGATTGCATCATCTGTGGATTTGTTGGGGCGGTATGAAAATTGGAGTGGGTCTAGGGTTTCTAGGACAATGGTGTTGATGTGAGCCATGACCAGCCTTTCAAAGCACTTTATGGCTACAGACGTGAGTGCTACGGGTCAGTAGTAATTTAGGCAGGTTACCTTAGTGTTCTTGGACACAGGGACTATAGTGGTCTGCTTGAAACATGTTGTTATTACATACTCAGACAGGGAGAGGTTGAAAATGTCAGGGAAGACACTTGCCAGTTGGTCAGAGGATGCTCGGAGTACACGTCATGCCAATCCGTCTGGCCCTGCAGCCTTGTGAATGTTGACCTGTTTAAAGGTCTTACTCACATCGGCTGCGGACATCGTGATCACACAGTCGTCCGGAAGCGAGCATAGAAGCAATTTAGCTTGTCTTGTAGGCTTGTGTCACTGGGCAGCTCTCGGCTGTATTTCCCTTTGTAGTCTTTAATAGTTTTCAAGCCCTGCCACATCCGACGATTGTCGGAGCCGGTGTAGTACGATTCGATCTTAGTCCTGTGTTGACGCTTTGCCTGTTTGATGGTTCGTCGGAGGGCATAGTGGGATTTCTTATAAGCTTCCAGGTTAGAGTCCCGCTCCTTGAAAGCGGCAGCTCCACCCTTTAACTCAGTGCAGATGTTGCCTGTAATCCATGGCTTCTGGTTGAGGTATGTACGTACTGTCACTTTGGGGACGACGTTGTCGATGCACTCACAGCCATACAAAGACAACAGCAAGATACAGTACAAATACAACACCAAGAAACAAAGACAATATATCTCACAGCCATACAAAGACAACACCAAAATACAAAGACAATATCTCTCTGCAGCTCTAGAATGGCTGACTGTTGTCATTGAATGTGACAAGTGAGAATACTAAACAGAAATGCACTGGTGTAACTGAGTCAGGTTAGTAGGCCTCCTTGCTCGCACACGCTTTCTATCCACACATTTCTATGGGATTGAGGTCAGGGCTTTGTGATAGCCACTACAATACCTTGACTTTGTTGTCCTTAAGCCATTTTGCCACAACTTTGGAAGTGTGTTTGGGGTCATTGTCAATTTGGAAGACCCATTTTTGATCAAGCTTTAACTTCCTGACTGATGTCTTGAGATGTTGCTGACAATATCCACATAATTGTCTTTCCTCATGATGCCATCTATTTTGTGAAGTGCACCAGTCCCTCCTGCAGCAAAGCACCGCCAAAATATGATGCTGCCACTCCCGTGCTTCACGGTTGGGATGGTGTTCTTCGGCTTGCAAGTCTCCCCCTTTTTCCTCCAAACATAACAATGGTCATTATTGTAAGGCCTGGGTGTCGGAGTGTGAAGTCAAAGCGCAGGAAACAGCAGGTGCAAATACAAATGTTCTTTAATGAACACGGACAAACTAGGCCACCCTACTAACACACTGGGTGTACTTCTTAACCAACCCCAGACACGGGGGAAACGAACACAGTCCAGTAAACACGTAGCACAAAACCAACACCACTACTTACAAACAAACAATCCCGCACAAAGAAACGTGCGGGCCGGCTGACTAATAAGCCCAACTAATTACACCCTAATACAAAACAGGTGAACCCAATAAACACATAGGGAGGGGGAGAAAAGGATCAGTGGCAGCTAGTAGGCCGGTGACGACGACCGCCGAGCGCCACCCGAATGGGAAGGAGAGCCTGCCTCGGTCGAAGTCGTGACAATTATGGCCAGAAAGTTCTATTTTTGTTTCATCAGACCAGAGGACATATCTCCAAAAAGTACGGTCTTTGTCCCCATATGGCAGTTTTGGAACAGTGACTTCTTCCTTGCTGAGCGGCCTTTCAGGTTTTGCCGATATAGGACTTATTATACTGTGGATGTAGATACTTTTGTACCTGTTTCCTCCAGCATCTTCTCAAGGTGCCCTTGCTGTTGATCTGGAATTGATTTGCACTTTTCGCACCAAAGTACGTTCATCTCTAGGAGACAGAACGCGTCAACTTCCTGAGCGGTAAGACGGCTGCGTGGTCCCATGGTGTTTATTCTTGCATACTATTGTTTGTACAGATGAACGTGGTACCTTCAGGCATTTGGAAATTTCTCCCAAGGATGGGAGAATTATTTTTTTCTTTTTTTGAATTTCTTTTGATTTGCCCATGATGTCAAGCAAAGAGGCACTGAGTTTGAAGGTAGGCCTTGAAATACATCCACAGGTACACCTCTAATTGTTTCAAATGATGTCAATTAGCCTATCAGAAGCTTCTAAAGCCATGACATAATTTTCTGGAATTTTCCAAGCTGTTTAAAGGCACAGTCAACTTAGTGTATGTAAACTTCTGACCCACTGGAATTGTGATACATTGAATTACAAGTGAAATAATCTGTCTGTGAACAATTGTTGGAAAAATTACTTGTTTCATGCACAAAGTAAATTCCCTATCTGACCTGCCAAAACTATAGTTTGTTAACAAGACGTGTATAGCTGTTGAAAAACAAGTTTTAATGACTTCAACCTAACTGTATGTCAACTTCCGACTTCAACTGTATGAAGTGGGTAAAACAGTACGTAAACATTACTAAAGTGACCAGTGTTCAATGACTATGTACATAGGGCAGCAGTCTCTAAGTTGTATGGTGGAGTACCTGGTGCTAGCTGGCTAGTAACAGTGACTAAGGTTCAGGACAAGGTACTGGGCTGAGGCCGGCTAGTGTTGACTATTTGACAGTCTTGACGGCCTTGAGATAGAAGCTGTTTGTCAGTCTCTCAGTCTCAGCTCTGATGTACCTGTACTGCTCATGCCTTCTGGATAAAAGCGGGTTTAACAGGCTGTGGCTCGGGTGGTTGAGGTCCTTGATGATCTTCTTGGCCTTCCTGTGACACCGGGTGCTATATATGTCCTGGAGGGCTGGCAGTTCAACTCCTATTCATAAATACACTGAAGATGTCCTGGAGGACAGGCAGTTCAACCCCTATTCATAAATACACTGAAGATGTCCTGGAGGATGAGCAGTTCAACTCCTATTCATAAATACACTGAAGATGTCCTGGAGGATGAGCAGTTCAACTCCTATTCATAAATACACTGAAGATGTCCTGGAGGATGAGCAGTTCAACTCCTATTCATAAATACACTGAAGATGTCAAATCAAATCAAACTCTATTTGTCACATGCGCCGAATACAACAAGTGTAGACCTTACCGTGAAATACTTACTTTCAAGCCGTTAATCAACAGTGCAGTTCATGAAGACTTAAGAAAATATTTAACAAATAAACGAAATAAAAAAATTATAAACAGTAACACAATAAAATAACAATAACGAGGCCATGTACAAGGGGTAACGGTACCGAGTCAGTGTGCGGGGGTACAGGCTAGCTGAGGTAATTTGTACATGTAGGTAGGGGTGAAGTGACTATGCATAGATAATAAACAGCGAGTATCAGCAATGTACAAAACAAATGGAGGGGGGGGGGTCAATGTAAATAGTCCGGTGGCCATTTGATGAATTGTTCAGCTGACTCCTGGAGGACAGGCAATTCAACCCCTATTCATGAGAACAGTGAAAGGAAACGTGTGAGCCTACATGCTGTTTCTTTCATTTTCATATTCTTCTTTATCCTTCGTTGTTCTTCTTGAGGAGAGGATCAGAGAGGAGAGCAGATGAAAGAGAAGAAAGAGACATGAGAAATGAAAGAAGAGGAGAGTGGTAGAGAGCATGACAGGAGAGATGTGAGGACAGAGAGAAAAAAACAGCGATGAGAGAAGAAAACTCAAAGACGGGAGCAGTCATTTAGAGAGGGAGAAAGCAGAATAAGGAGAGGAAAAAATTGAAGAAAGAAGAGTGGAAGGTTGGAGAAGAATAGAGTTAAAGAGAAGAAACAAGAAGGAACAACAGGGGATGAGAGGAAACAAGAGAAGAGAGGAGGGGTGCGAGCGGAGCATGAGAGAGGAGTGCGTGAGAGTGTTGGCTTCAGGGACCTGCCAGGATAGCATTGGTGTCATCTCCCTACAACCTCCCTTATCATTAAACACTGTCAGCTAGAGGTGCAGGAGGTGATAATTGTCTCTATGCTTACCTGGCTGGGAGGCTGCTCTTCTCAGCAAAACACACTCAGAGACACACACGCGCACGCATGCAAACAAACATGCACACTCGCACACACACACACACACATATACACGCACACAAACACATAGACACACACATAAATCATTACACTCGCAGACAAACACACCAACAATGTACTTTTACTTCTTGTACATATGGAATACTAAGTTGCAGCAGATAACCTTGCCAGTTGACCGGTGATAGGTCCAGAGACTGTCTGTTAAACTAATGGGGCGGAACGCCAGCATATTGCTTTCCCAGAGTCCCCTAGCGAGAGGGCCAATCATTTATTTCAGCCTGGTTGCCGTGGCAACATTTAGGATGGTCTGGTGGTGGACACTGTACAGACCGGCCAACACAAAAACAACATCAGCAGTATAGTGAGTGTGTGTGTGTGTGTGTGTTAGGGCAGACCTGGGTTCAAATACACGTGTATTTGATTAATTATTATTGTAATGTGATTTATCTTGTGCTGAAGACTGTATACGGAGACTGTATACGGAGACTGTATATGGAGACTGGAATGGAGACTGGATATGGAGACTGGATATGGAGACTGTATATGGAGACTGGATACGGAGACTGGATACGGAGACTGTATACGGAGACTGTATATGAAGACTGGATATGGAGACTGGATATGGAGACTGTATATGGAGACTGTATATGAGGACTGTATATGAAGACTCTATATGGAGACTGGATACGGAGACTGTATATGGAGACTGTATATGGAGACTGTATATGCGGACTGTATATGAAGACTCTATATGGAGACTGGATACGGAGACTGTATATGGAGACTGTATATGGAGACTGTATATGGAGACTGTATATGCGGACTGTATATGAAGACTCTATATGGAGACTGGATACGGAGACTGGATATGGAGACTGTATATGGAGACTGTATATGAAGACTGTATATGAGGACTGTATATGAAGACTCTATATGGAGACTGGATATGAGGACTGGATATGGAGACTGTATATGGAGACTGTATATGAGGACTGGATATGGAGACTGTATATGGAGACTGTATATGAGGACTGTATATGAAGACTGGATACGGAGACTGTATATGGAGACTGTATATGAGGACTGTATATGAAGACTGTATATGAGGACTGTATATGAAGACTCTATATGGAGACTGGATACGGAGACTGTATATGAGGACTGTATATGAGGACTGTATATGAAGACTGGATACGGAGACTGTATATGGAGACTGTATATGAAGACTCTATATGGAGACTGGATACGGAGACTGTATATGGAGACTGGATATGGAGACTGTAAAGTGAGTCGAACCAGTGAAGACTGGTTCGATTTCAGGCTGTATCACAACCGGCCGTGATTGGGAATCCCACAGGGCAGTGCACAATTGGCCCAGTGTCGTCCGGGTTAGGGTTTGGTCCGGGTAGGCCACCGTAAAAAATGATTTGTTCTTAACTGACTTGCCTAGTAAAATAAATGTGGAGGCTGTATGTGGAAACTGTATATGGAGACTGTATAGAGCACTGACTGGCATTGAGAAGCACAAAACATATTTTTAGCTGATCTGCTAAACTTGCTTAAGAAAAAAAAAAATTCGGAATTGACTCTGAGTGAAGGCTACATTATTATGTAGATGTAGGTGTTTTGACATGAATCTCATTCTATTATCTTCTCCAGCAGCCCACTGCAGCACGCACGCACGCACGCACGCACGCACGCACGCACGCACGCACGCACGCACGCACACACACACACACACACACACACACACACACACACACACACACACACACACACACACACACACACACACACACACACACACACACACACACACACACACACACACACACACACACACACACAGTACATCTCATCTCTGCTACCCACTCTGCCTGCCTGCCTCCTGGTAGCCACTCTGTGGGACACACAGTTGAAAATCACTGGCCTATTGTCAATGTGATGTAGGCAGGACAAAGCGTTTCCCTTCTCTCTTCAAATTATAATCAATAAACTTCAGCACCTCCTGCCCAC
Organism: Salvelinus alpinus; assembly: GCF_045679555.1. Taxonomy (NCBI): domain Eukaryota; kingdom Metazoa; phylum Chordata; class Actinopteri; order Salmoniformes; family Salmonidae; genus Salvelinus; species Salvelinus alpinus. The sequence continues at coordinate 71,572,824 of NC_092092.1, forward strand.
TGTCTTTATGTCCCTTCCTCGCTCCCTCAAATGTTTCCCCTTGTTTATATTTACCCATCTCTCTCCCTCTCTACCCCTCTTTCCTTTTCTACCCCTCTCTCTTACTCTCTACCCCTCTCTCTCCCTCTATACCCCTCTCTCTCTCTCCCTCCATCTCTCTCTCCCTCACTACCCCCCTCTCTCTCTCTCTTTAGAGGCCTGCCAGTCTGTACCTGCCTAATTAGCACCTACTTTAACGAACCGCAGAGGAGAGAGAGAGAGAGGGGGAGGAGAGAGAGAGAGAGTGGGAGAAGGAATCGAGGGAAAGACAGACATGAGTGGAGGAAGTGAGAGAGACAGAGAGAGTGGGGGGAAGGGAGAAAGAGAGAGAGAGAAAGAAAGAAAGAAAGAAAGAAAGAAAGAAAGAAAGGAACGAGTGGAAACAGAGAGATGGAGAGGGAGAAGGGAAAAGAGAGAGATGGAAAGAGAAAGAGAGGGAGAGAGAGTGAGAGAGAGAGAGGGAGAAGGGAAAAGAGGGAGATGGAAAGAGAAAGAGAGGGAGAGAGAGTGAGAGAGAGAGAGGGAGAAAGAGAGAAAGAGAGAGAGAGAGATAAAGAGAGAGAGAGAGAAAGAGAGGGAGGGAGCGAGAGAGAGAGAGAAATAGAGAGGGAGATAGAGAGATTGCCAGTGATAGAGAAAATGGGATAAAAAAACATGTCCTCTGTGGGCAAAGGAGAATCTCGAGCTGATACACGATGAGAGAAGCTGATACACGATGAGAGAATCTGATACGCAATGGGCGAAGCTGATACGCAGTGGGCGAAGCTGATACGCAATGGGCGAAGCTGATACGCAGTGGGCGAAGCTGATACGCAATGGGCGAAGCTGATACGTGAAGAGAGAAGCTGGTACATGATGTGAGAAGATGATAATGGAACCAGATATCTGCTGGAATCCTTAGAGATTGTCAGTTCTACATGGATTTTGGCTTTGCTTCTGAATATGACATCTTTACCTACACCTTAGCCAAATACATTTAAACTCAGTTTTTCAAAACTCCTGACATTTAATCCTTGTAAAAATTCCCTGTTTTAGGTCAGTTAGGATCACCACTTTATTTTAAGAATGTGAAATGTCAGAATAATAGTAGAGAGAATTATATATTTCAGTTTTTATTTCTTTCATCACATTCCCAGTGGGTCAGAAATGTACATACACTCAATTAGTATTTGGTAGCATTGCCTTTAAATTGTTTTACTTGGGTCAAACATTTCAGGTAGCCTTCCACAAGCTTCCCACAATAAATTGGGTGAATTTTGGCCCGTTGCTCCTGACAGAGCTGGTGTAACTGAGTCAGGTTTGTAGGCCTCCTTGCTCGCACATGCTTTTTCAGTGCTGCCCACAAATTCTCTATAGGATTGAGATAAGGGCTTTGTGATTGCCACTCCAATACCTTGACTTTGTTGTCCTTGACTTTCCTTGACTTTATTGCCATTGTACAACAACTTCATAATTATGCTTGGGGTCATTGTCCGTTTGGAAGACCCATTTGCGACCAAGCTTTAACTTCCTGACTGATGTCTTGAGATGTTGCTCCAATATATCCACATAATTTTCTTTCCTCATGATGTCATCTATTTTGTGAAGTGCACCAGTTCCTCCTGCAGCAAAGCACCCCCACAACATGATGCTGCCACCCCCTGTTCTTCACGGTTGGGATGGTGTTCTTCGGCTTGCAAGCCTCCTCCCTTTCCTATGAAACAAAACGATAGTCATTATGGCCAAACAGTTTTTTTTTTTTCATCAGACCATAGGACATTTCTCCAAAAAGTACGATCTTTGTCCCTATGTGCAGTTGCAAACCGTAGTTTTGCATTTTATGGCGGTTTTGGAGCAGTGGCTTCTTCCTTGCTGAGTAGCCTTTCAGGTTATATCGATATAGGACTCGCTTTACTGTGGATATAGATACTTTTGTACCTGTTTCCTCCAGCATCTTCACATGGTCCTTTGCTGTTGTTCTGGGATTGATTTGCACTTTTCGCACCAAAGTACGCTCATCTCTCGGAGACAGAACGCGTCTCCTTCCTGAGCGATATGACGGCTGCGTGGTCCCATGGTGTTTATACTTGCGTACTATTGTTTGTACAGATGAACGTGGTACCTTCAGGCATTTGGAAATTGCTCCCAAGGATGAACCAGACTTGTGGAGGTCTACAATGTGTTTTCTGAGGTTTTGGCTGATTTCTTTTGATTTTCCCATGATGTCAAGCAAAGAGGCACTGAGTTTGAAGGTAGGCCTTGAAATACATTCACAGGTACTCCACCAATTGACTCAAATTATGTAAATTAGCCTATTAGAAGCTTCTAAAGCCATGACATCATTTTCTGGATTTTTCCAACCTGTTTAAAGGCACAGTCAAGTTAATGTATGTAAACCTCTGACCCACTGGAATTGTGATACAGTGAATTATAAGTGAAATAATCTGTCTGTAAACAATTGTTGGAAAAATTACTTGTGTCATGCACAAAGTAGATGTCTAAACCGACTTGCCAAAACCATAGTTTGTTTATCCAGAAATTTGTGGAGTGGTTGAAAAATGTGTTTTAATGACTTCAACCTAAGTGTATGTAAACTTCCGACTTCAACTGTATTTGTCGATTCAGCAGCTAGGGATCATGCAGAACATACTGTGTATTGCACAAAATAAGTTACAGTAGCTACATATAAGTTACAGTAGCTACATATAAGTTACAGTAGCTACATATAAGTTACAGTAGCTACATATAAGTTACAGTACATACATATAAGTTACAGTAGCATATAAGCTACAGTAGCATGTGATTGACCATAGCATATAAGTCACAGTAGCAACATAAAAGTTACCGTAGCTCCATATTAGTTACAGTAGCATATAAGTTACAGTAGCTACATATAAAATACAGTAGCATATAAGTTACGGTAGCGTATAAGTTACAGTAGCTACATATAACTTACTGCAGATGCATATACGTTACAGTAGATACATATACGTTACAGCAGCTACATATAAATTACAGCGGCATATAAGTTACAGTAGCATATAAGTTACAGTAGCTACATATGTTACAGTAAATACATATAAGCTACGGAAGCATGTGATTTACAGTAGCATATAAGTCACAGTAGCACCATATAAAATACAGTAGAATATAAGTTACAGTAGATACATATAAGTTACAGTAGCATAAAAGTCACAGTAGCTACATATAAAATATAGTAGCATATAAGTTGCAGTAGCTACATATGTTACAGTAAATTCATATAAGTTACAGTAGCTACATATAAGTTACAGTAAAATATAAGTTACAGTAGCATATAAGTTACAGTTTCTACATATAAGTTACAGTAGATACATATACGTTAAAGTAGCTACAAATAATGTACAGTAGATACATATATACAGTAGTTTCATATACGTTACAGTAGCATATAAGTTACAGTAGCTACACAAAGGTTACAGTATCTACATAAAAGTTACAGTAGATACATATAAGTTACAGGAGCATATAAGTTACAGTAGATACATATAAGTTCCAGTAGCTACATATAAGTTACAGGAGCATATAAGTTACAGTAGATACATATAAGTTACTGTAGCTGCATATAAGTTACAGTAGGATATAAGTTACAGTAGCTACATATAAGTTACAGGAGCATATAAGTTACAGTAGATACATATAAGTTACTGTAGCTGCATATAAGTTACAGTAGATACATATAAGTTACCGTAGCATATAATTTACAGTAGCTACGTATACGTTACAGTAGCTACATATAAGTTCCAGTTGATACATATAAGTTACATTGGCATATAAGTCACTGTAGCTACATATAAGTTAAAGTAGCTACATATAAGTTACAGTGGCATATAAGTCACTGTAGCTACATATAAGTTACAGTAGATACATATAACTTACCGTAGATGCATATCAGTTAAGGTAGATTCATATAAGTTACATTAGATACATATAAGTTACAGTAGATACATATAAGTTACTGTAGCTGCATATAAGTTACAGTAGCATATAAGTTACAGTAGCTACATATAAGTTACAGTAGCATATAAAGTACAGTAGCATATAAGTTACAGGAGCATATAAGTTATAGTAGATACATATAAGTTACAGTAGATACATATAAATTACAGTAGCATATATGTTTCAGTAGATACATATAAGTTACAGTAGCTACATATACGTTACAGTAGCTACATATAAGTTACAGTAGCATATAAATTGCAGTAGCTACATATAAATTACAGCAGCTACATATACGTTACAGTAGCTACAACTAAGTTACAGAATATACATATAAGTAACAGTATATACATATAAGTTACAGTAGCTACATATACTTTACAGTAGCTACAACTAAGTTACAGAATATACATATAAGTAACAGTATATACATATAAGTTACAGTAGCTACATATAAGATACAGTATATACAACTAAGTTACAGTATATACATATAAATTACAGTATATAGATATAAGGTACAGTTGCTACATATAAGTTACAGTATATACATATAAATTACAGTAACTACATATAAATTACAGTATATACATATAAATTACAGGAGCTACATATAAGTTACAGTAGCTACATGTAAATTACAGTAGCTACATATAATTTACAGTTGCTAGATGTAAGTTACAGTATCTACATGTAAGTTACAGTAGCTACATGTAAGTTACAGTAGCATATAAAATACAGTGGATACATATAAATTACAGTAGCTACATATAGCTAATTCCAATCTGTAATCCCTCATTACATTTCGCAGCACTTTGCTTTCAGTTGTTTTCTTCCAAACAGGCAGAATCTGAAAGTTGTGCCCTGAGTAGCCACCTGAGACATCGCCATGGAGACGCAGGAGCAGGAGGAGCCTGCTTGGGAGAGACTAACCACAGCTAGGCCTGCTGGGTGCCTAACATACACACAAACACACCTAGGCACGCACACATACACACACACACACACACACACACACACACACACACACACACACACACACACACACACACACACACACACACACACACACACACACACACACACACACACACACACACACACACACACACACACACACACACACACACACACACACACAGGACTGAGGTTTTAAAAAATTTGTTGGTGGAGTTTGGTTATAAACAGTTACATCAGCCGTTTCAGGAGGCCGGTTGTATTTGTCAAGAAGGAAAAATACAGGAGACGTATTGTAAATGTGGGGTGAGGGGGGTCTGAGTGACTGGGCACTAGTAGTACAGATTTATCACTAGTATCGATTAGCCTCAGTCTCTCAACACCCCCCCCCGCAAAGCACTGACTCAATAACAGACTGAGAAATGACTGTTTATATACACAACACTCCATAGCCCTAAATTATATCCTATTGACTTCTCACCTGCAGTCTCACATAAGACACTAACCAGGAAGCTGGATGCAAACACACACACACACACACACACGCACGCACGCACGCACGCACGCACGCACGCACGCACGCACGCACGCACGCACACACACACACACACACAAACGACACACACCTGCAAAAACATTTGCTCTCTGTCACGCTCATGAATTCAGAGAGAAAGATCACACAGAGACAGACAGACACTCACCTGGACAGAAAATATTTATATTTTGTAATTTATTGTAAAATACCAACTTTTCAAATACTCGAGGTAGTCAAATATAGTTTTTTTTATAGAGTTTCAGCTAGAAGGCAAATATTTACTTTGATATTCAAATACAGGTCTCAGAAAAACAAATAACATTTGAAGGTATTTGAACACATGCAAGTCATTTGAAAACAAAAATATATATTTATTTGATGGCTGCCAAATATTTGTTTGAGTATCAAAAACTACCACAGTTAGTTGATCATCAGCACATGGTCTGGAAGGCTGTTAGATATGCATCTTAATATAGCCTACAGATTAGAATGAAATACATGAGGGGCTGTGCTTTGGCAAAGTGGGTGGGGCTATATCCTGCCTGTTTGGCCCTGTCCGGGGGTATCGTCGGACGGGGCCACAGTGTCTCCCGACCCCTCCTGTCTCAGCCTCCAGTATTTATGCTGCAGTAGTTTATGTGTCGGGGGCTAGGGTCAGTCTGTTATATCTGGAGTATTTCTCCTGTCTTATCCGGTGTCCTGTGTGAATTTAAGTATGCTCTCTCTAATTCTCTCTCTTTTTCTCTCTTTTTCTCTCTTTCTTTCTCTCTTTCTCTCTTTCTCTCGTTCTCTCTCTCGGAGGACCTGAGCCCTAGGACCATGCCCCAGGACTACCTGGCCTGATGACTCCTTGCTGTCCCCAGTCCACCTGGCCGTGCTGCTGCTCCAGTTTCAACTGTTCTGCCTGCGGCTATGGAACCCTGGCCTGTTCACCAGACGTGCTACCTGTCCCAGACCTGCTGTTTTCAACTCTCTAGAGACCGCAGGAGTGGTAGAGATACTCTGATTGATCGGCTATGAAAAGCCAACTGACATTTCCTCCTGAGGTGCTGACCTGTTGCACCCTCGACAACCACTGTGATTATTATTATTTGACCCTGCTGGTCATCTATGAACATTTGAACATCTTGGCCATGTTCTGTTATAATCTCCACCCGGCACAGCCAGAAGAGGACTGGCCACCCCTCATAGCATGGTTCCTCTCTAGAAAAGGTTCTGGCCTTTCTAGGGTGTTTTTCCTAGCCACCGTGCTTCTACACCTGCATTGCTTGCTGTTTGGGGTTTTAGGCTGGGTTTCTGTACAGCACTTTGTGACATCAGCTGATGTAAGAAGGGCTTTATAAATACATTTGATTTGTTTTGATTTGACATGGAATCACCTCAACATTAGAGAAGACCATTTTTGCAGCTTCAAGGTAACTAACAAATATATTTTCCTTATGAGTGACATAAGGTAATACAGTAACACTTGACATCCAGTTCTTATACATGTGTAGTAATTTTGGGATTATTACAATAGCAAAACTGCATGATAATGGAGTTATTACATACACTACCGTTCAAAAGTTTGGGGTCACTTAGAAATGTCCTTGGTTTTGCTCTTTTTTTTGTCCATTAAAATAACATCAAATTGATCAGAAATACAGTGTAGACATTGTTAATGTTGTAAATGACTATTGTAGCTGGAAATGGCAGATTTTTTATGGAATATCAAGATAGGAGTACAGAGGCCAATTATCAGCAACCATCACTCCTGTGTTCCAATGCTAGCTAATCCAAGTTTATCATTTTAAAAGGCTAATTGATCAATAGAAAACCCTTTTGCAATTATGTTAGCACAGCTGAAAACTGTTGTGCTGATTAAAGAAGCAAGAAAACTGTCTTTCTTCAGACTAGTTAAATATCTGGAGCATCAGGATTTCTGGGTTCGATTACAGGCTCAAAATGTCCAGAAACAAAGAACTTTCTTCTGAAACTCGTCAGTCTATTCTTGTTCTGAGAAATGAAGGCTATTCCAATATGAGAAATTGCCAAGAAACTGAAGATCTGGTACAACGCCGTGTACTACTCCCTTCACAGAACAGCGCAAACTGGCTCTAACCAGAATAGAAAGAGGAGTGGGAGGCCCCGGTGCACAACTGAGCAAGAGGACATTAGAGTGTCTAGTTTGAGAAACAGACGCCTCACAAGTCCTCAACTGGCAGCTTCATCAAATAGAATCCACAAAACACCAGTCTCAACGTCAACAGTGAAGAGGCGACCCCGGGATGCTGGCCTTCTAGCCAGAGTTGCAAAGAAAAAGACATATCTCAGACTGGCCAATGAAAAGAAAAGATTGAGATGGGCAAAAGAACACAGACACTGGACAGAGAAACTCAGCCTAGAAGACCAGCATCCCGGAATCGCCTCTTCACTGTTGACTTTCAGACTGGTGTTTTGCGGGTACTATTTGATGAAGCTGCCAATTGAGGACTTGTGAGGCGTCTGTTTCTCAAACTAGACACTCTAATGTCCTCTTGCTCAGTTGTGCACCGGGGCCTCCCACTCCTCTTTCTATTCTGGTTAGGGCCAGTTTGCGCTGTTCTGTGAAGGGAGTAGTACACGGCGTTGTACCAGATCTTCAGTTTCTTGGCAATTTCTCATATTGGAATAGCCTTCATTTCTCAGAACAAGAATAGACTGACGAGTTTCAGAAGAAAGTTCTTTGTTTCTGGACATTTTGAGCCTGTAATCGAACCCAGAAATCCTGATGCTCCAGATATTTAACTAGTCTGAAGAAAGACAGTTTTCTTGCTTCTTTAATCAGCACAACAGTGCTGGATATTTCTAAGTGACCCCAAACTTTTGAACGGTAGTGTAAGTGGAATAAGGAACAGTCACTATTCCTCTTGTGTACAGTACTTATAAAAACTCTGTTAATTGCTATGCAATTAAAATGTAATTACCAAAGTATTATGTTACAACCTGCTAATAAAATGTTTCTCCAAACGTAATGACAGTTTTATTACACAAGAACAGGTTAATGTTATGTGTTACTGAGAATGCTAACAGTAACGAAATATGGCTATTAAGTGTTGAAAGGAAACGAAATATCCAGAAACTGCCTTGAATCAACAACAGCCAAGATAGGTTGAAAATCATGTTAGTTTGTATTCCGAGTAAACTATCCCTTTAAAGATGGTATTCTGAGTGTTTGAAACAAGAACACATGCCCTCAGATAGAGAAAGAGGTTCAAAGTTGTTTTTGCTAAGCATCCAAATTGCTGTTTGTAATGATTGCAAATGGCTTTGATTTTCTCTGAAATATTTTCGGGTATCATTAAATGAATTGCAGTTTTCAACCTTTTCAGTGGCATGTTGAAAGAGTCATACAGTAGTTGAGCATCACAACTTATTTATACTTCTCTGTACAAAATATTATTGGTTTATTGGTTTGACTTGATTATGTACACCTGTGGCAATAGACATTCAGGAGAATGGATATTTACAGAATATTCAGATAGAAATGTATTGTGTAGATCAAATATGACTGTCAGATAGATTGAAATAGTATAGGACATTGCGTTTGCTGTTCATTCTATTTCTATCTTCAACATGCAGTTCCAGATACAGCCCTGCCATTAGTTGAAGACAGCCGATCCAATCGGTTCTGAAAAGTAGTCACTTCCTGAGATCTGAATTCAAATAGTTTAAAAAAGTAGTTCATTTCTGAGATCTGTATTCAAATAGTTTTAAAAAGTAGTCATTTTTGGTGATCTGTATGCAAACAGCTGTAGTCACCTCCAAAGTAACTATTTCTTACCCCCCAAAAATATTTACTTTCCACAAAGCATAGGGAAAAAAGTGTGTTATCCCAGGTCTAACACACACACACACACACACACACACACACACACACACACACACACACACACACACACACACACACACACACACACACACACACACACACACACACACACACACACACACACACACACACACACACACACACACACACACACACACACACACACACACACACACACACACACACACACTGGTCTGTATTATTTCTCTCCAGGAACAAGGGAACAGAAATAAAAGAGTAAAGAGCGACAGAAGGACTCACCTCCTCCTCCCCCCAACAGGGTCTTGTTGGCTGAAAGATAAAACAGAGAAGAGAAACATCATGGGAAAACATTCTTTATAATGCAAATATACCTTCTGGCTGGATTGTATACATAATGTATTCAGTTTAATTGAGAATAGACCTTCAAGTTCTTATACACTGTATACAGCTCTGGGATTGGTCCACTGCGTCATCAGCTCTGCTTCTGACATATGAACTTAGACCTCAGTGATGTCACACGCTCCATCATGAGCCCTCATCTCTCGGTTGATTTCAAGGCCGATTGGAATAAAATGCATTTATTTTCAGTTCCCGCCCTGCTGCCAGGAATCATGATCCTCCAATACTGAGTAACTTTTAACCTGACAGGCTGGTCGATATGAGGACACCACAGCACCACACTAGCTAGCCAGGGGCAGCACAGCACACTTGTTCAGTGTGTAACTCGTCTGGAAAGCTATCCATTCAGACAGGAAAATACAGAGGAACATGGGTAAATGGCCAGAGAGAGAAGAGGGAAGAAAAGGCTGAACCTCTAGAAACCTTGGGTTTCTCCCTCTGTGTTACATGAACCATATTATGGATGAGGCTTTATGGACAGAGAAACAAGTCTGTTACTCTTGTATACAAAGAGAGAGAGAAAGAGAGAGAGAGAGAGAGAGAGAGAGAGAGAGAGAGAGAGAGAGAGAGAGAGAGAGGGACAAACACAAAGACAGAGAGCCAGAAAGAGGGTGAGGTTGACCACAAATGTTCTATATCTCAGAGAGGAGGAGAGGCAGCAGAATGGCAGCATCTGTCTGTCCCTCTGGAAGACAAAAGCATGAAAGCAGAGCCCAGCAAGCGACACTGCCAAAAAATGCTCATGTGCATGCACAGCCACGCACACACACTCACCCGCACACTCACCCACAGGCACATACACTGACTCACAGGCACGCATACACAGAGGCGGGCCGAACAAGATTGAATGTTGGGGTAACCATGGCAACGCCAAAGCCCAAAGGTTTGTTACCGAAACCTACTTAATTAGAGAGAGACCGAGAGAGTGAGAGATGGGGGAGAGAGAGAGAGAGGGGCAGAGAGAGAGAGGGGTGGAGAAAGAGCGATGGGCAAAGAGCGAGAGGGGTGGAGAGAGAGAGAGAGAGAGAGAAAGGGGTGGAGAGAGAGAGAGAGGGGTGGAGACAGAGAGAGGGGTGGAGAGAGAGAGATGGTGTCAGAAAGAGGTAAAATAAGTATTTAGCCTGTGGAGGTGGCTCTCCCAATTCAGTCAGTTAAAGGAGAGAGAGAAGAACAGAAAGTGAGACAGAAGGATGAGCAGAGAAAAAAAAGATAAATAAAGAGAGAGAGTGTGAGATGGAAAGCAACTGGTGAGACAGAGAAGGGTCCATCCAACAAAAGTAAACGTCTGGAGTTTGCTAAACGACATTGTCACTTTGATTGGAACCAGTGCATTGGTCAGATGACATGAAAATAGAGCTCTTTGGCCACGCATACCAGTGGTGGGTTTGGCATAGAAATTAGAATTCATGAGAAGAAAATAACCCCATACCTACTGTAAAATATGGTGGTGAATCTTTGATGTTATGGGACTATTTTGGGGGCAGGTAGCCATGCGGCCAGGAGCGTTGGGACAGTAACCGAAAGGTTGCGGGATCGAATTCCCGAGCTGACAAGGTAAAAATCTGTCATTCTGCCCCTGAACAAGGTAGTTAACCCACTGTTCCCCGGGCGCCGAAGATGTGGTTGTTGATTAAGGCAGCGCCTCGCACCTCTCTGATTCAGAAGGGTTGGGTTAAATGCGGAAGACACATTTCAGTTGAATGCATACAGTTGTACAACTGACTAGGTATCCCCCTTTCCCTATTTTGCTTCCACTGGTCCTGGAGGCCTTGTCAACGGCATTATGAACTTTACCCAGTACCAGGACATTTTTTGCCCAAAACCTGGTTGCTTCTGTCAGCCTCTGGCTGAAACTTGGCCACATGTGAATATTCCAGCAAGACAATAACCCCAAGTACACATAAAAAACACAAACAAATGGTTAATTCACCACAAAATCAACATTTTGTACTGGCCATCTCAGTTTCCTGAACCCCATTGAAAACCTGTGGTTTGAATTGAAGAGGGCAAACCGTTAGCACAGAGGAAGTGGTCTAAGATCCCTCCCATTGTGTTCTCCAACTCAGAAAACATTTGAGAAAAAAGGTTCAGTGCCCTTATCCTCGCAAGGTGAGGTATTGAAAGGTATTGAAAATAGGGTGTCAATAACTCTTACCCCTAACTTATCTTAGAAAAAAAAGATTAATTTTTAAACAAAACCTCTTTCTCTGAGCAATTGTATTATTATACAATAATTTCCCCGTTTTTTTGAGCATACAGTATAGCTCAGTATTTTAATTATTTCTTTTATATAGTCATTTTTCTGATCTTTATCATGGGTGTCAATAATTTCGGACCTCACTATAAATCCTAATATACTGAATTATAGCTATACATTTAACTTTTTCCAAGTGTTTTAAATGATGATAAACTCGATTCCTGTTACAGTTAAATAAAGTGTCTGCTGATATGTAGTACTGATTTTTTTTAAAGGGAAGTGACACAGGATAGGAGTTAGAAAAAAGAGAGAGAGGGTGAGAAGGAGAGAGAGAGAGAGGGAGAGAGAGCCAACAGAGGGAGGGGAGAGGGAGAGAGAGAGAGAGGGAGAGAGAGAGAGGGGAGGGCGAGCGAGCGAGAGAGAGAGAGAGAGAGAAAAGGAGGGAGAGCCAACAGACAGAGGGGAGAGGGAGAGAGAGAGAGGGGGAGAGGGAGAGAGAGAGAGAGAGAGAGAGAGAGAGAGAGAGAGAGAGAGAGAGAGAGAGAAGGCTAGAGAAAACGCATAAGGAGCCACTACATTTCTGGGAACATAAAATAAAAGATGGAGTGTAGCCTACCTTCTCCTGGAAAGGTAAGTAATGAGGTTATGACTGGACAGAGAGAGAGATGGAGAGAGAGAGAGAGGCAGAGAGAGAAAATAAGAGAGAAAGAGAGAGGGCACAGAGCGGAGGGGAATAGGTGATGTGTACCAGACTTGGTTTTCAACACTGAAAGGATGGACAGACCAGGGTTGAATATATATAAATTGAAAGAAAATGGACAGAAAAGATGAAAAGAGAATCTTGCTGTGACTGACAATGAGAGAGTGAATGAGAATATATATATAATTGGTGGTGTATGGTGTTGTGTGTTAGGGCTGTGTGTGTGTGTGTAAGTGTGTATGGTGTGTTAGGGCTGTGTGTGTATGTGTGGAGCAGCTGTGTGTTTCTCTACGGTTGTGGTTAGAATATACCGTAAGACTTAATCCTGCCTTGGCTTCAGAACTGAACAGTGATGCTGAGGATGATTACTATGGTGATGTTGCTGCTGCTGATAAAAACGACAGATCTGTACAATGTCTCCAGAATCAATTTGCTCTATTATCTATCAGCTCTTTTCCTCCATCTCCTCTTGTCTCTCTCCATCTCCTCTCTTTTATGCCCTGTGCAACATGTTTATGTATTCTTCGCTCTCCTCCCTGTCACCTCTTGTTCCCCTCTTTCTCCAACCAAACCTCTCCCTTTTCTTCTGCTCATTGATTGGATTCTATACATTTGATTGTACTTTCCTTGGACAAAAGCAGGAGAATCTGCTCTAGTTTCATAATATTAAACTGCTGTAATTTTAAAGACATACAACTGAACAGTCATACGCCTATTGTAGCACGAGAACCACTTATATAGTAGAATAAACCAAGGCTATACCTCTTACAGGGAAATATTGACGTGTATTTTTCTGCCAAAAGGCTTTGAGTTATTTCAAGCACGGTGTAATTTATGCACAACGCAAACTGAATAATTAACTGAATTTAAAGGATAATATAACAAGCCCATTATGTTGCACATGGAGGACTTGTCAATAAAATACTTTATGGATTTCTTGGTAAGGCTGGTCTGACTAAACCGTAAAGACCTGCTGAATTCGGTAACGGAGCTGAACAAGAGAGAAGACCATCATCTTTCCCGCGCTCGAAGCTCCCCCGCGCGAACCACCATCACACACGCATGCACATCATCAGCGCGCGCAGGGATCACTGCACGGCTCTGGCAACACCTGGCGCCCTTTACTAAACGTATACAAATATAGATAATGACATTATAGCCTATAGGCTATAGATCCATATGACTGTATGGCGAGGTTAGTTAATATGCGTAACCATTTACGCGCAAAAGCCTTTTTTTTTTTGAGTTTTGTTTTACAGATGTGCCTTTCGCGTTTCAGTGATCTGACAACTTATATTGTAACGTAAGTTCAGGGTTAAGTTATTGACTACAGTGTACTTCTGTTGTAAGGCACAGACCCTGAGCTCTCGAACAAAGTCACGCAGGGAGCTAGGGAAACGGAGCGCAACGCTTATTATAATAGGTTAGTGACTCTTTCCCTCACACACACACTCTCACACAGAGAGAGAGCGACACACTGGGATGGAGATGTAACAGCGCTGCGAAGGCGGTTTCCACGGCGATTAAGCATTTTGGATGCAGTTTTTAACTGCTGTAAATAGAAGAGAGAGAGAGAGACAGATAACGCGATCGACTCGACAAGCCTAGGCGGTAGGATCAAAAAGGTAGGATCATTCTATATGCTACAGGCTGTATAAAAACACATTCAAAATGGATTTTAAATGGTTAATTTTAAGATAAGTTATATCGGAACACAACAGGTTTATAAGAGGGGGAATAGGACCAGCCAGGTCACCTTTGATACAAGTCAGTATTCAACGTCTATTGATGTCTGAGGATCTCGGGAGATGTTGTAGACATTGGCCACTAGGGGCAACAGCGAGCACTGTTACCTTCAGTTAAGTTTTCGGTGCAGATGGGCATAAGTGTCTGCCTCTGGTGCCCATCAGAGTTAATACCTAACCTTAAGTGTCTGCCTCTGGTGCCCATCAGAGTTAATACCTAACCTTAAGTGTCTGCCTCTGGTGCCCATCAGAGTTAATACCTAACCCTAACCCCAACCTTAAGTGTCTGCCTCTGGTGCCATTCAGAGTTAATGCCTAACCTTAAGTGTCTGCCTCTGGTGCCCATCAGAGTTAATACCTAACCTTAAGTGTCTGCCTCTGGTGCCCATCAGAGTTAATACCTAACCCTAACCCCAACCTTAAGTGTCTGCCTCTGGTGCCATTCAGAGTTAATGCCTAACCTTAAGTGTCTGCCTCTGGTGCCCATCAGAGTTAATGCCCAACCTTAAGTGTCTGCCTCTGGTGCCCATCAGAGTTAATACCTAACCCTAACCCCAACCTTAAGTGTCTGCCTCTGGTGCCATTCAGAGTTAATGCCTAACCTTAACCCCAACCTTAAGTGTCTGCCTCTGGTGCCCATCAGAGTTAATACCTAACCTTAAGTGTCGGCCTCTGGTGCCATTCAGAGTTAATGCCTAACCTTAACCCCAACCTTAAGTGTCTGCCTCTGGTGCCATTCAGAGTTAATACCTAACCTTAACCCCAACCTTAAGTGTCTGCCTCTGGTGCCATTCAGAGTTAATACCTAACCTTAACCCCAACCTTAAGTGTCTGCCTCTGGTGCCCATCAGAGTTAATGCCTAACCTAAGTGTCTGCCTCTGGTGCCCATCAGAGTTAATACCTAACCTTAAGTGTCTGCCTCTGGTGCCCATCAGAGTTAATGCCTAACCTTAACCCCAACCTTAAGTGTCGGCCTCTGGTGCCCATCAGAGTTAATGCCTAACCTTAAGTGTCTGCCTCTGGTGCCCATCAGAGTTAATGCCTAACCTTAAGTGTCTGCCTCTGGTGCCATTCAGAGTTAATGCCTAACCTTAACCCCAACCTTAAGTGTCTGCCTCTGGTGCCATTCAGAGTTAATGCCTAACCTTAACCCCAACCTTAAGTGTCGGCCTCTGGTGCCCATCAGAGTTAATGCCTAACCTTAAGTGTCTGCCTCTGGTGCCCATCAGAGTTAATGCCTAACCTTAAGTGTCTGCCTCTGGTGCCCATCAGAGTTAATGCCTAACCTTAAGTGTCTGCCTCTGGTGCCATTCAGAGTTAATGCCTAACCTTAACCCCAACCTTAAGTGTCTGCCTCTGGTGCCATTCAGAGTTAATGCCTAACCTTAACCCCAACCTTAAGTGTCGGCCTCTGGTGCCCATCAGAGTTAATGCCTAACCTTAAGTGTCTGCCTCTGGTGCCCATCAGAGTTAATGCCTAACCTTAAGTGTCTGCCTCTGGTGCCATTCAGAGTTAATGCCTAACCTTAAGTGTCTGCCTCTGGTGCCATTCAGAGTTAATGCCTAACATTAACCCCAACCTTAAGTGTCTGCCTCTGGTGCCAAAGGTTGCATGGACGAATCCAGCGATAGAAAGTTATTTGTCCTATTTTTGTTTTTAGCCTATCCTAAACATTAACATTTGAAGTTAATGCCTAACCTTAAGATTAACACTTTTGACGTTTGAAACAACTTAGAAATTTGACATTTGAGAAAGATGGATGAACGTCGAATTCTGACGTGAGACTGTGAAAGCTAGTTGCATGGGACTTAAAGGGCACTCTTTATTATTTGTATAGTGCATATTGTTTTTTTCGCATTGTATTTGGATAAATAATGACGCCTATGTGAGTGTGTGTAGTTGTGTGTGTGTGTGTGTGTGTATGTGTTTGTGTGTGTGTGTTTGTGTGTGTGTGTGTGTGTGTGTGTGTGTGTGTGTGTGTGTGTGTGTGTGTGTGTGTGTGTGTGTGTGTGTGTGTGTGTGTGTGTGTGTGTGTGTGTGTGTGTTACGCATTGTATTTGGATAAATAATGAAGCCTATGTGAGTGTGTAGTTGTGTGTGTGTGTGTGTGTGTGTGTGTGTGTGTGTGTGTGTGTGTGTGTGTGTGTGTGTGTGTGTGTGTGTGTGTGTGTGTGTGTGTGTGTGTGTGTGTGTGTGTGTGTGTGTGTGTGTGTGTGTGTGTGTGTGTGTGTGTGTGTGTGTGTGTGTGTGTGTGTGTGTGTGTGTGTGTGTGTGTGTGTGTGTGTGTGTGTTATGCTCTGGATATGTGTGGATGTCCACAAGAAGTCCCCACAAGAATAGTAAACAAACAAAAATTTGACAAATTTTGTTAGTCCCCACAAGGTCAAATGCTATTTTTGGGGGGTTTAGGGTTAAGGTTAGAATTTGTGTTAGTAGCTTTAGGGTTAGGTTCTAGGGTTAGGGTTAGCTTTAGGGTTAAGGTTTTGGGTTTAAGGTTAGGGTTAGGGTTAGGGTAAAGTTTAGGGTAATGGTTAGGGAAAATGGGATTTTAAATAGGACTTGTGTATCCCCACAATATTAGTTATACAAGCCTGTGTGTGTGCATGTTTTATGTTATACAAGGCCATAGGATCTAAAGTTTTTTTGTATGTGTGCGTGAACAAACACACACGCAGTATGGGCAATTAGTTGTTTACTCAAATGCAATGTATGGTGCAGCACAGCATCTCAAGCACGATAACATAAACAAAATATTACATCATCAGAACTCATTTCAGCACACAAACACAACAGGGCATAGAGAGCATAGAGGGCAGATGTCATACAGTTTTACTGGGCATTAATGTCTTTTAAAAACACATGCACACGCAAACACACAGGATTATGACAGAGCAAACAGGGCCATATTGAGATTAGAAGGAGATTCTCTGTGCCTAAACATTACAGAACATCAGATTAAAGACAGAGACAGACAGAGAGCGAGAAAGAGAGATGGAGAGATAATGCATGGCTTTCCATGTGGAAAACATTGCACATTGACATTGGAGAGAATGCCCAGGGGCTCCACTGGGGGATATACTAGGGGCTCTACTAGGGGCTCCACTAGGGGCTCTACTAGGTGCTCTACTAGGCTCTAACATGGGCTCTACTAGGGGCTCCACTAGGGGCTCTACTAGGGGCTCCACTAGGGGCTCTACTAGGGGCTCCACTAGGGGCTCTACTAGGGGCTCCACCAGGGGCTCTACTAGGTGCTCTACTAGGCTCTAACATGGGCTCTACTAGGGGCTCCACTAGGGGCTCTACTAGGGGCTCCACTAGGGGCTCCACTAGGTGCTCTACTAGGCTCTAACATGGGTTCTACTAGGGGCTCTACTTGTCTCTACTAGGGGAACTACTATTCTTTACTAGGGGCTCCACTAGGGGCTCCACTAGGGGCTCTAATAGGGGCTGTACTAGGAGCTCTACTAGGGGCTCTACTAGGCTCTACTAGGGGCTCTACTAGGGGCTCTACTAGGGGCTCTACTAGAGGCTCCACTAGGGGCTCTACTAGAGGCTCCACTAGGGGCTCCACTAGGTGCTCTACTAGGCTCTAATATGGGCTCTACTAGGGGCTCTACTTGTCTCTACTAGGGGAACTAATAGGGGCTCCATTAGGGGCTCTACTAGGGGCTCTACTAGGGGCTCTACTAGGGGCTCTACTAGGGGCTCTACTAGGGCCTCTACTAGGGGCTCTACTAGGGGCTTTAATAGGGGCTGTACTAGGAGCTCTACTAGGGGCTCTACTAGGCTCTACTAGGGGCTCTACTAGGGGCTCTACTATTCTCTACTAGGGGCTCTACTAGTCTCTACTAGGGGCTCTACTAGGGGCTGTACTAGGAGCTCTACTAGGGGCTCTACTAGGGGCTCTACTAGTCTCTAGTAGGGGCTCTACTAGGGTCTCTACTACTAGATGCTGTACTAGGGACTCTACTAGGGGCTCTACCAGGGGCTTTACTACTAGATGCTGTACTAGGGACTCTACTAGGGGCTCTACTAGGGGCTCTACTAGAGGCTCTACTAGGGGCTCTACTAGAGGCTCTACTAGGGGCTCTACTAGTCTCTACTAGGGGCTCTACTAGGAGCTCTACTAGGGACTCTACTAGGGGCTCTACTAGGGGCTCTACTAGAGGCTGTACTAGGGGCTCTACTAGAGGCTCAACTAGGGGCTCTACATGGGACTCTACATGGGGCTCTACTAGGGGCTCTACTAGGGGCTCTACTAGGGGCTCTACTAGGCTCTACTAGGGACTCTACTAGAGGCTCTACTACTAGATGCTGTACTAGGGACTCTACTAGGGGCTCTACAACTAGATGCCGTACTAGGGAGTCTACTAGGGGCTCTACTAGGAGTTCTACTAGCCTCTACTAGGGGCTCTACTAGGGGCTCTACTAGGGGCTCTACTAGGGGCTGTACTAGTCTCTACTAGGGGCTGTACTAGGGGCTCTAATAGGGGCTGTACTAGGAGCTCTACTAGGGGCTCTACTGGGCTCTACTAGGGGCTCTACTAGGGGCTCTACTATTCTCTACTAGGGGCTCTACTAGTCTCTATTAGGGGCTCTACTAGGGGCTGTACTAGGAGCTCTACTAGGGGCTCTACTAGGGGCTCTACTAGTCTCTACTAGGGGCTCTACTAGGAGCTCTACTAGGGGCTCTACTAGGGGCTCTAGTAGGGGCTCTACTAGGCTCTAATAGGGGCTCTAATAGGGGCTCTAATAGGGGCTCTACTAGGCTCTACTAGGGGCTCTACTAGGCTCTACTAGAGGCTGTACTAGTCTCTACTAGGAGCTCTACTAGGGGCTCTACTAGGGGCTCTAATAGGGGCTCTACTAGGCTCTAATAGGGGCTCTAATATGGGCTCTAATAGGGGCTCTACTAGGCTCTACTAGGGGCTCTAATAGGGGCTCTACTAGGCTCTACTGGAGGCTGTACTAGGGGCTCTACTAGGGGCTCTACTAGAGGCTCAACTAGGGGCTCTACTAGGGGCTCTACTAGGGGCTCTACTAGGGGCTCTACTAGGCTCTACTAGGGGCTCTACTAGGGGCTCTACTATTCTCTACTAGGGGCTCTACTAGTCTCCACTAAGGGCTCTACTAGGGGCTGTACTAGGAGCTCTACTAGGGGCTCTACTAGGGGCTCTACTAGTCTCTACTAGGGGCTCTACTAGTCTCCACTAAGGGCTCTACTAGGGGCTGTACTAGGAGCTCTACTAGGGGCTCTACTAGGGGCTCTACTAGTCTCTACTAGGGGCTCTACTAGGGTCTCTACTACTAGATGCTCTACTAGGGGCTCTACTAGTCTCTACTAGGGGCTCTACTAGGGTCTCTACTACTAGATGCTGTACTAGGGACTCTACTAGGGGCTCTACTAGGAGCTCTACTAGGGGCTGTACTAGGAGCTCTACTAGGGGCTCTACTAGGGGCTCTACTAGTCTCTACTAGGGGCTCTACTAGGAGCTCTACTAGGGGCTCTACTAGGGGCTCTAATAGGGGATCTACTAGGCTCTAATAGGGGCTCTAATAGGGGCTCTAATAGGCTCTACTAGGGGCTCTAATAGGGGCTCTACTAGGCTCTACCAGGGGCTCTACTAGGCTCTACTAGAGGCTGTACTAGGGGCTCTACTAGGGGCTCTACATGGGGCTCTACATGGGGCTCTACTAGGGGCTCTACATGGGGCTCTACTAGGCTCTAATAGGGGCTCTAATAGGGGCTCTACTAGGCTCTAATAGGGGCTCTAATAGGGGCTCTACTAGGCTCTACTAGGGGCTCTAATAGGGGCTCTACTAGGCTCTACCAGGGGCTCTACTAGGGGCTCTACTAGGGGCTCTACTAGAGGCTCAACTAGGGGCTCTACTAGGGGCTCTACTAGGGGCTCTACTATTCTCTACTAGGGGCTCTACTAGTCTCTACTAGGGGCTCTACTAGGGGCTGTACTAGGAGCTCTACTAGGGGCTCTACTAGGGGCTCTACTAGTCTCTACTAGGGGCTCTACTAGGGTCTCTACTACTAGATGCTGTACTAGGGACTCTACTAGGGGCTCTACTAGGGGCTTTACTACTAGATGCTGTACTAGGGACTCTACTAGGGGCTCTACTAGGAGCTCTACTAGGGGCTCTACTAGGGGATCTACTAGGGGCTCTACTAGAGGCTCTACTAGAGGCTCTACTAGGGGCTCTACTAGTTTCTACTAGGGGCTCTACTAGGAGCTCTACTAGGGGATCTACTAGGCTCTACTAGGGGCTCTACTAGGGTCTACTAGGGACTCTACTATAGGCTGTACTACTAGATGCTGTACTAGGGACTCTACTAGGGGCTCTACTACTAGATACTGTACTAGGGACTCTACTAGGGACTCTACTAGGGGCTCTACTAGGAGCTCTACTAGGGGCTCTACTAGGGGCTCTACTAGGCTCTACTAGGGGCTCTACTATTCTCTACTAGGGGCTCTACTAGTCTTTACTAGGGGCTCTACTAGGGGCTGTACTAGGAGCTCTATTAGGGGCTCTACTAGGGGCTCTACTAGTCTCTACTAGGGGCTCTACTAGGGTCTCTACTACTAGATATTGTACTAGGGACTCTACTAGGGGCTCTACTAGTCTCTACTAGGGGCTCTACTAGGGGCTGTACTAGGGGCTGTACTAGGAGCTCTACTAAGGGCTCTACTAGTCTCTACTAGGGGCTTTACTAGGGTCTCTACTACTAGATGCTGTACTAGGGACTCTACTAGGGGCTCTACTAGGGGCTTTACTACTAGATGCTGTACTAGGGACTCTACTAGGGGCTCTACTAGGATCTCTACTAGAGGCTCTACTAGGGGCTCTACTAGGAGCTCTACTAGGGGCTCTACTAGGGGCTCTAATAGGGGCTCTACTAGGGGCTCTAATAGGGGCTCTACTAGGGACTCCACTAGAGGCTCAACTAGGGACTCTACATGGGGCTCTACTAGGGGCTCTACTAGAGGCTCAACTAGGGGCTCTACATGGGGCTCTACTAGGGGCTCTACTAGGGACTCTACTAGGGGCTCTACTGGGAGCTCTACTAGGGGCTCTACTAGGGGCTCTACTAGGGGCTCTACTAGAGGCTCAACTAGGGGCTCTACATGGGGCTCTACTAGGGGCTCTACTAGGGGCTCTACTAGAGGCTCTACTGGGCTCTACTAGGGGCTCTAATAGGGGCTCTAATAGGGGCTCTACTAGGCTCTAATAGGGGCTCTACTAGGGGCTCTACTACTAGGAACTCTACTAGGGGCTCTACTAGGCTCTACTAGGGGCTATACTAGGGGCTCTACTAGGGGCTCTACTAGGGGCTCTACTAGGCTCTACTAGGGGCTCTACTAGGGGCTCTAATAGGGGCTCTATAGGGGCTCTACTAGGCTCTAATAGGGGCTCTAATAGGGGCTCTACTAGGCTCTACCAGGGGCTCTACTAGGCTCTACTAGAGGCTGTACTAGGGGCTCTACTAAGGGCTCTACTAGAGGCTCAACTAGGGGCTCTACTAGGGGCTCTACTAGGGGCTCTACTAGGCTCTACTAGGGGCTATACTAGGGGCTCTATAGGGGCTCTACTAGGCTCTACTAGGGGCTCTAATAGGGGCTCTACTAAGCTCTACCAGGGGCTCTACTAGGATCTACTAGAGGCTGTACTAGGGGCTCTACTAGGGGCTCTACATGGGGCTCTACATGGGGCTCTACTAGGGGCTCTACATGGGGCTCTCCATGGGGCTCTACATGGGGCTCTACTTGTCTCTACTAGGGGAACTAATAGGGGCTCCATTAGGGGCTCTACATGGGGCTCTACTAGGGTCTCTACTAGGAGCTCTACTAGGGGCCCTACTAGGGGCTCTACTAGGGGCTCTAATAGGGTCTCTACTAGTGGCTCTACGGGGCTGTACTAGGCTTATTTGATTTCAGATCATTTATTTAACTGTAACTTCAATATCAATTCAAAATAAAAAATATATAACAATTTAAAATTAACAATAACATCACCCTTACACCATTCAATATTGTTTTACCTCTGTGAATTTCTAACTCGGTGTGTTATTATTTTACACGTTTGCTGATCATTTTGTATAAAAACAAAACCAACGAAACCATCGTATAGGGCCCCAACCTCTAGGAGGCATTCTGAGTTGACATAGATCCTATTCAAAATAAAGATACTAGAGGAATGCATTACACAAGTGAGGGAATTTCATGATCCATCTGAGTGCACACACACACACACACACACACACACACACACACACACACACACACACACACACACACACACACACACACACACACACACACACACACACACACACACACACACACACAGACACACACACACACACACACACACACAAACACGCAGCCCTATTTTTTGAGAAGCACAACAGATCCACGCTGCTGCAGTAGGAGGCACAGAGAAAAGTTCAGGGACTGAATTTATTTCAACAAAATACAAATTGTAACCTTTAGTGCCTCACTATATCCGCTCTGAATGTTTATGTGTGTATCTCTGATGAGGTCCGTGTGTGGGCCTTGGGAAGGGTGAGTGAGATGTGTGGGCCTTGGGAAGGTTGAGTGAGATGTGTGGGCCTTGGGAAGGGTGAGTGAGGTGTGTGGGCCTTGGGAAGGGTGAGTGAGATGTGTGGGCCTTGGGAAGGGTGAGTGAGATGTGTGGGCCTTGGGAAGGGTGAGTGAGATATGTGGGCCTTGGGAAGGGTGAGTGAGGTGTGTGGGCCTTGGGAAGGGTGAGTGAGGTGTGTGGGCCTTGGGAAGGGTGAGTGAGGTGTGTGGGCCTTGGGAAGGGTGAGTGAGGTGTGTGGGCCTTGGGAAGGGTGAGTGAGATGTGTGGGCCTTGGGAAGGGTGAGTGAGATGTGTGGGCCTTGGGAAGGGTGAGTGAGGTGTGTGGGCCTTGGGAGGGGTGAGTGAGGTGTGTGGGCCTTGGGAAGGGTGAGTGAGGTGTGTGGGCCTTGGGAAGGGTGAGTGAGATGTGTGGGCCTTGGGAGGGGTGAGTGAGATGTGTGGGCCTTGGGAAGGGTGAGTGAGATGTGTGGGCCTTGGGAAGGGTGAGTGAGGTGTGTGGGCCTTGGGAGGGGTGAGTGAGGTGTGTGGGCCTTGGGAAGGGTGAGTGAGGTGTGTGGGCCTTGGGAAGGGTGAGTGAGATGTGTGGGCCTTGGGAGGGGTGAGTGAGATGTGTGGGCCTTGGGAAGGGTGAGTGAGGTGTGTGGGCCTTGGGAAGGGTGAGTGAAGTGTGTGGGCCTTGGGAAGGGTGAGTGAGGTGTGTGGGCCTTGGGAGGGGTGAGTGAGGTGTGTGGGCCTTGGGAAGGGTGAGTGAGGTGTGTGGGCCTTGGGAGGGGTGAGTGAGGTGTGTGGGCCTTGGGAGGGGTGAGTGAGGTGTGTGGGCCTTGGGAAGGGTGAGTGAGGTGTGTGGGCCTTGGGAGGGGTGAGTGAGGTGTGTGGGCCTTGGGAAGGGTGAGTGAGGTGTGTGGGCCTTGGGAAGGGTGAGTGAGGTGTGTGGGCCTTGGGAAGGGTGAGTGAGGTGTGTGGGCCTTGGGAAGGGTGAGTGAGGTGTGTGGGCCTTGGGAAGGGTGAGTGAGGTGTGTGGGCCTTGGGAGGGGTGAGTGAGGTGTGTGGGCCTTGGGAGGGGTGAGTGAGGTGTGTGGGCCTTGGGAAGGGTGAGTGAGGTGTGTGGGCCTTGGGAGGGGTGAGTGAGGTGTGTGGGCCTTGAGAAGGGTGAGTGAGGTGTGTGGGCCTTGGGAAGGGTGAGTGAGCTGTGTGGGCCTTGGGAGGGGTGAGTGAGTTGTGTGGGCCTTGGGAAGGGTGAGTGAGGTGTGTGGGCCTTGGGAAGGGTGAGTGAGGTGTGTGGGCCTTGGGAAGGGTGAGTGAGGTGTGTGGGCCTTGGGAGGGGTGAATGAGGTGTGTGGGTCTTGGGAGGGGTGAGTGAGGTGTGTGGGCCTTGGGAAGGGTGAGTGAGGTGTGTGGGCCTTGGGAAGGGTGAGTGAGGTGTGTGGGCCTTGGGAAGGGTGAGTGAGGTGTGTGGGCCTTGGGAAGGGTGAGTGAGGTGTGTGGGCTTTGGGAGGGGTGAGTGAGGTGTGTGGGTCTTGGGAGGGGTGAGTGAGGTGTGTGGGCCTTGGGAAGGGTGAGTGAGGTGTGTGGGCCTTGGGAGGGGTGAGTGAGGTGTGTGGGCCTTGGGAGGGGTGAGTGAGGTGTGTGGGTCTTGGGAGGGGTGAGTGAGGTGTGTGGGCCTTGGGAGGGGTGAGTGAGGTGTGTGGGCCTTGGGAGGGGTAAGTGAGGTGTGTGGGCCTTGGGAAGGGTGAGTGAGGTGTGTGGGCCTTGGGAGGGGTAAGTGAGTTGTGTGGGCCTTGGGAGGGGTGAGTGAGGTGTGTGGGCCTTGGGAAGGGTGAGTGAGGTGTGTGGGCCTTGGGAGGGGTGAGTGAGGTGTGTGGGCCTTTGGAGGGGTGAGTGAGGTGTGTGGGCCTTGGAAGGGGTAAGTGAGGTGTGTGGGCCTTGGGAGGGGTAAGTGAGGTGTGTGGGCCTTGGGAGGGGTGAGTGAGGTGTGTGGATCTTGGGAGGGGTGAGTGAGGTGTGTGGGCCTTGGGAGGGGTAAGTGAGGTGTGTGGGCCTTGGGAGGGGTGAGTGAGGTGTGTGTGTGTGTGTGTGTGTGTGTGGTGGTATGTGTGTGTGGTGGTATGTGTGTGTGGTGGTATGTGTGTGTGGTGGTATGTGTGTGTGTGGTGGTATGTGTGTGTGGTGGTATGTGTGTGTGGTGGTATGTGTGTGTGGTGGTATGTGTGTGTGGTGGTATGTGTGTGTGGTATGTGTGTGTGGTGGTATGTGTGTGTATGAGCAGTGAGGTGTCCAGGACTTAAATTGCCTGTTTATTCCCAGTCTCTGCATCATTCAGAGATAGAGAGAGAGAGAGAGAGAGAGAGAGAGAGAGAGAGAGAGAGAGAGAGAGAGAGAGAGAGAGAGAGAGAGAGAGAGAGAGAGAGAGAGAGAGAGAGAGAGAGAGAGAGAGAGAGAGAGAGAGAGAGAGAGAGAGAGAGAGAGAGAGAGAGAGAGAGACATTATGAGGGGTTAGGATGTAAATTATTTGAGCTGCGAAAACACTGCATTAAATTTAATAGGCTGCCATCATGCTAGCTACGTGTGTGACAGTGAGATGGAGGTGTGTGTGTATACGGTGTGTGTGTTTGTGTGTGTGTGTGTGTATACAGTGAGTATTGTATGTATGTGTTTGTGCATACAGTGTGTGTGTGTGTGTGTGTGTGTGTGTGTGTGTGTGTGTGTGTGTGTGTGTGTGTGTGTGTGTGTGTGTGTGTGTGTGTGTGTGTGTGTGTGTGTGTGTGTGTGTGTATATACAGTGAGTATTGTATGTATGTGTTTGTGCATTCAGTATGTGGGGGTGTGTGTGTGCATACAGTATGTGGCTGAGAGTCTGACTGGAATAATTATTCTGATGATGATGATCCTCCAGATCAGAATTGGCAACCGATTTATGCAAAACATATTCACTGTGTTTCTGTCTGTCTCTGTGTGTGTGACACAGGAGGTTGGTGGCACCTAAATTGGGGAGGACGTGCTCGTGGTAATACATCAGACAGGTGGTTTCCATGAGTTTGATGCCATTCCATTGACTCCGTTCCAACCGTCCTCCCCTCAGCAGCCTCCACTGGTGTGTGACTGTGTGCTCGTGTATAGTACAGTATGTGTGTGTGTGTGTGTGTGTTGTGTTGCCTGTGTGTAAGTTCAAAACTCTATTAGGCCTTAAGTTAACAAACAGTGTAGTTAGTGTTCGTTTACCTGATATTTCATAGGAAAATGCAACAACGGTACTTCCTTCAA
Organism: Salvelinus alpinus; assembly: GCF_045679555.1. NCBI lineage: Eukaryota > Metazoa > Chordata > Actinopteri > Salmoniformes > Salmonidae > Salvelinus > Salvelinus alpinus. The sequence goes on from NC_092092.1 coordinate 71,599,061, forward strand.
ATAATTCAACACTTCCAAGAATTCCATTACTACCTGGTACCAAAATAATACACAAGGGTGCTTGCTGTAATTAAGGAAACACCAACATAAAGCGTCTTAATATGGCGTTGGACCTCCACGAGCCAGAACACCTTCAATGCACCTTGGCATAGATTCTACAAGTGTCTGGAACTCTAGTGGAGGGATGCGACTCCATTGTTCTACGAGAAATTACCATTATTTGGTGTTTTGTTGGTGTTGGAAAACGCTGTTTCAGGCATCGTTCCAGAATCTCCCATAAGTGTTCAAGTGGGTTGAGATCAATCAAGTACATAAACCCTGGGTTGCTAATGCTATGTTTTGGCCAATGAGAGGCTTTGAAGCCACCGGCCGCCATATTGGCACTCCTCAGAAAAGCAGTCCTGCAGAGGAATGAATGGAATTCTACAGTATTTATTTTAAATGTTACAAGGACGAAATACATGTATTTAAGTATTTTGTTGTTGTAGTGAGGTCAGTAACATTAGTACTTTCTAAAAATTATACATTAACCTCTCTTGGGTACGTGAGACGTTAGCGTCCCACCTCTTCAACAGCCAGTGAAACTGCTGGGCGCCAAATTCAAATACAGAAATACTCATTATAAAAATTCTGAAAACAAAACATATTTTACATAGGTTTAAAGATTAACTTCTTGTGAATCCAACCACGGTGTCAGATAAAAAAAAATATTTACGGCGAAAGCATACCTTACGATTATTTGAGAACATAGCCCAGCAGACAAATCATTACAAACAGTAACCAGCCAAGAAGAAGAGTTACACAAGTCAGAAATAGAGATAAAATTAATCCCTTACCTTTGATGATCTTCATATGGTTGCACTCAGCAGACATTCATTTACTCAATAAATGTTCCTTTTGTTCGATAAAATATCTTTATATCCAAAAACCTCAGTTTTGTTCGCACGTTTTCTTCAGTAATCCACAGGCTCAAACGCAGTCAAAAAAGGCAGACAAAAAAATCCAAATTTGATCTGTAAAGTTCATAGAAACATGTCAAACGATGTTTATATTCAATCCTCAGGTTGTTTTTAGCCTAAATAATCGGTAATATTTCAACCGGATAATAACGTTGTCAATATAAAAGGTAAACAAGAAAGGCACTCTCTCGGTCGCGCTTATGAAAAAGCTCTGTGACACTTTAGGGTCCACTCATTCAGACTGCTCTTACTTCCTCATTTTTCAGAATACAAGCCTGAAACAATTTCTAAAGACTGTTGACGTCTAGTGGAAGGCATAGGAACTGCAATTTGAGTCTTAAGTCAATGGATACTGTAATGGCATTGAATAGAAAACTACAAAATCAACAAACAAAAAAATACTTCCCGAATGGATTTTTCTCAGGTTTTCGCCTGCCAAATCAGTTCTGTTATACTCACAGACACTATTTTAATAGTTAATAGAAAACTAGAGTGTTTAGAGTGTTTTCTATCCAAATCTACCAGTTATATGCATATCATATCTTCTGGGTCCGAGAAGCAGGCAGTTTAATTTGGGCATGCTTTTCATCCAAAATTCCGAATGCTGCCCCCTACCCTAGAGAAGTTTTAAGGAAAATGTTTTTATATTTTATATAGTTTGTTGTGTATGTTTAGCTCACATAAAGGTATGCAGTAAGGTGTTTGTAATATAATAAATGTGACAAAAACAAATGTAGACATTTGTAAATGCATTTATATACAGTACCAGTCAAAAGTTTGGACACACCTACTCATTCCAGGGTTTTTCTTTATTTTTACTATTTTCTACATTGTAGAAAAATAGTGAAGACATCAGAACTATTTAATAACACATATGGAATCACGTAGTAACCAAAAAAGTGTTAAACAAATCAAAATATATTTTATATTTGAGATTCTTCAAAGTAGCCACCCTTTGCATTTATGAACGCTTTGCTCACTCTTGGCATTCTCTCAACCAGCTTCATGAGGTAGTCAACTGGAATGCATTTCAATGAACAGGTATGCATTGTTGAAAGTTAATTATTGGAATTTCTTTCCTTCTTAATGCATTTCAGCCAATCAGTTTTATTGTGATAATGTAATGAACACGAGGGGAGACAGAGAGCTGGTTTCAAATGCAGGGCGCAGCAGGTTTTTATTGCAAAGGACCACAGGAGGAGGCAGGTAGCTGGGTCCAGGGGCAGGCAGAAGGTCATACACAAGGGGTCCAAAAGGGCAACAGTACAGGCAGGGAAAAGGCTTGTAACGTAGTCTGGGAGATCAGGCAATAGGTTGATAACAGGAAATCCGATAGACTAAAGTACAGGCAGGCTAAAGTACAGGCAGGGAATAGGCAAAGGGCGTCGTTAGTGAGGCAGGCAAAAACGATCATACACGGGAGGAGTAAATTACAGGAAAAACAGAGCTCTGAAAGACGTGTGTCACAAAACAAACAATACCTCACAGTGATGGGGTGCAAAGAACTGAACTAAATAGTGTGTGATAATGACATACAGGTGTGTGAACAGGTCATTAGAATTCAGGTGATTGGGATCTGGAGAGTGAGCTGCGTTCAGGGGATCTACGTATTTGAGGGTGTGAAGCAGACGTTACAGACAAGGTAGGGGTGGTATAGAGAAGATAGCCCTATTTGGTAAAAGACCAAGTCCATATTATGGCAAGAACAGCTCAAATAAGCAAAGAGAAACGACACTACATCATAATTTTAAGACATGAAGGTCAGTCAATCCGGAAAATTTCAAGAACTTTTCAAGTTTCTTCAAGTGCAGTCGCAAAAACCATCAAGCGCTATGATGAAACTGGCTCTCATTAGGACTGCCACAGGAAAGGAAGACCGAGTTACCTCTGCTGCTGAGGATAAGTTCATTAGAGTTACCAGCCTCAAAAATTGCAGCCCAAATAAATGCTTCACAGAGTTCAAGTAACAGACACATTTCAACATCAACGGTTCAGAGGAGACTGCGTGAATCAGGCTTTCATGGTCGAATTTCTGCAAAGACAACACTACTATAAAAGACACCAATAAGAAGAAGAGACTTGTTTGTGCCAAGAAACACGAGCAATGGACATTAGACGGGTGGAAGTCTGTCCTTTGGTCGGATGAGTCCACATTTGTGATTTTTGGTTCCAACCGCCGTGTCTTTGTGAGACGCAGCGTAGGTGAACGGATGATCTCCGCATGTATGGTTCCCACAGTGAAGCATAGAGGAGGAGGTGTGATGGTGCTTTGCTGATGACACTGTCAACCAGCATGGCTACCACAGCATTCTGCATCTTTATGCCATCCCATCTGGTTTGCGCTTAGTGGGACTATCATTTGTTTTTCAACAGAACAATGACCCAACACATCTCCGGGCTATGTAAGGGCTATTTGACCAAGAAGGAGAGTGATGGAGTGGCTGCATCAGATGACCAGGCCTCCACAATCCCTCAACCTCAACCCAATTGAGATGGTTTGGGATATGTTGGACTGCAGAGTGAAAGAAAAGCAGCCAACAAGTGCTCAGCATATGTGGGAACTCCTTCAATTGTGTTGAAAAAGCCTTCCAGGTTGAGAGAATGCCAAGAGTGTGGAAAACTGTCGTCAAGGCAAAGGGTGGCTACCTTGAAGAATCTAAAATCTAAAATATATTTTGATTTGTTTAACACTTTTTAGCTTACTATATGATTCCATATGTGTTATTTCATAGGTTTGATGTCTTCACTATTATTCTACAATGTAGAAAATAGTAAAAATAAAGAAAAACCATTGAATGAGTAGGTGTGTCCAAACTTTTGACTGGTACTGTAGCTATGGTAGCCAAAATAATGGCCTGCCCAGCATTTTTATTAATGACCTTAAGCATGATGGGATGTGTGGAAGCACCTGCTTTCAATATACTTTGTATCCCTCATTTACACAAGTGTTTCCATTATTTTGGCAGTTACCTGTAGGCCTAGTTATTAAGTAATTCTGTTTTTTTTTCAATGATCTTATAGCCTAGTATTTAAGTCAGATATCAGATAAACAGTTGTAAGCAAAATAAAATGTTAATCTAGGCGATTATATTATATGCAGTGCTTTTGGAAAGTATTCAGACCCCTTAACTTTTTCCACATTTTGTTACGTTACAGCCGTATTCTAAAATTGATCAAATCGTTTTTTCCCCTCATTAATCTACACACAATACCCCATAATGACATAGCAAAAACAGGTTTTATTTTTTTTTGCACATTTATTAAAAATAAAAACTGAAATATCACATTGGCAGAAGTGTTCAGACCTTTTACTCAGTACTTTGTTGAAGCACCTTTGGCAGCGATTACAGCCTCGAGTCTTCTTGGCTATGATGCTACAAGCTTGGCAGACCTGTTTTGGGGAGTTTCTTCCATTGGATTCTCTCAAGCTCTGTCAGGTTGGATGGGGAGCATTGTTGCAAATATTTTTTCAGGTCTCTCCAGAGATTGGGTTCAAGTCCGGGCTCTGGCTGGGCCAATCAAGGACATTCAGTGACTTGTCCCGATGCTACTCCTGCATTGTCTTGGCTGTGTGCTTAGGGTTGTTTTCCTGTTGGAAGGTGAACCTGTTTCCCAGTCTGAGGTCCTGAGCTCTCTGGAGCAGGTTTTCATCAAGGATCTCTCTGTACTTTGCTACGTTCATCTTTCCCTCAATCCTGACTAGTCTCCCAGTCCCTGCCGCTGAAAAACATCCCCACAGCATGATGCTTTCACCACCATGCTACACCGTAGGGATGGTGCCAGGTTTCCTTCAGACGTGACACTTGGCATTCAGGACAAAGAGTTCAATCTTGGTTTCATCAGACCAGAGAATCTTGTTTCTCATGGTCTGAGAGTCCTTTAGGTGCCTTTTGGCCAACTCCAAGCGGGCTGTCATGTGCCTTTTACTGAGGAGTGGCTTCTATCTGGCCACTCTACCATAAAGGCCAGATTGGTGGAGTGCTGCAGAGATGGTTGTCCTTCTGGAAGGTCCTCCCATCTCCACAGAGGAACTCTGGAGCTCTGTCAGAGTGACCATCAGGTTCTTGGTCACCTCCCTGACCAAGCCCTTCTCCCTGGATTGCTCAGTTTGGCCAGACGGCCAGCTCTAGGAAGAGTCTTGTTGACTCCAAACTTCTTCCATTTAAGAATGATGGAGGCCACTGTGTTCTTGGGTATCTTCAATCTTAGAGATCCTTTAAATTCTCTATTTGTTGGCAGAGTATGGTTCCCAATCAGAGGCAGCTGTCTATCGTTGTTTCTGATTGGGGATCATACTTAGGCAGCCCTTTTTCCGACCTTCTGTTGTGGGATCTTGCCTTTGTTTGTTGCATGGGTTGCACTCCTAAGCTTTTCGTTCGTTGAGTTGTTTATTGTTTTTTTGGTGGAACATTTTAATAAAGAAAATGTACGCCTACCACGCTGCACCTTGGTCTACCCTTAACGACGAACGTTACACATGCCTTGGTTTTTGCTCTGAAATGCACTCTAACCTGTGAGACCTTATATAGTCAGGTGTGTGCCTTTCCAAATCATGTCCAATAAAATTGAATTTACCACAGGTGGACTCCAATCAAGTTGTACCTGAGGTCAATTTCGAGTCTCATAGCAAAGGGTCCGAATACTTATGTAAATAAGCTAATCCTGTTTTAAATTTTTTAAATAAATTTGCTAAAATTTCCATAAAACAGTTTTCACTTTGTCATTTTGGAGTATTTTATGTAGATTGATGAGGACATTTTTTTATTTAATCCATTTTAGAAAAGGGCTGTAATGTAACAAAATGTAGAAAAAGGGAAGGGAATACTTTCCGAATGCACTGTACATCAGCGTAAAGGACTAAATGTATGTCGTGAGCCTTTGGAACTGAAAAATTTAATAGTACACACTCCTAGTGGCTTTTCATCCATTTCACTGTACAGGCTAACTCTATGGTTCAACTCCTCCAGGGCAAACAATATAACTCTCCCTCTCCCCCCTCTCTCTTTCTCTCCCTCTCTCATGTAATGTACTGGACTCCCACTCTCCCCTGTCAGGCTGAGTACTGTCACACTCACAGCGCTCATATTTAAAAGGAGAGGAGTGATCTAGGGAGGGGGATGGAGGAAGGGAGTAGCATAGCAGTAGTGCAGAAAACCACCTAAATGACCCAAAGCCCTGATGGGTGGCAGGCATCAATGGATGAGAGGGAGAGGAGGGAGAGACTGGATTTACCAGAAGGGGAAGATGGGCATCTCTAGAGATGGAGCAGGAATCTCTAGGGAGGGAGCAGCTGCATGGACGGACTGGCCATAGGGCAATTCTGGCAAATGCCAGATGACCTGGTACATTTGTAGCCTAGTGGTCCAGTCTGAATTAATATTAGAAATTATAGTTTTTTTTGTGCAGAATGACAGTTTTTCAGCTAATAATGGGGGCTTCGAGGGGAGAAAAATGCTTTTTAATTTTCTTTATGCTGGGACGATTTCTGGTCCTAGTCCATCCCAGAGCAACAGAGACACCCACCAAAATAACCCTATATGGCTGGCTAGTATCAATGGAGAAGAAAGAGTGTGGATACTAGAAAAAGGAGAGGAGGAAGAGACTGGATTTACCCAAATGGGGGAGAGAACAGAGATCTCTAGGAAGGGCGATGGAGAGATGAAGGGATGGAGATGGAGGAGAAGAAGGAGAGGGAGAGTGTCTAATAGGAGAGGAGAAAGAGATGGTAGGAAGAGAGGGATGAGAGGTAGGGTAGTGAGGGGACAGCTCAGCCTTGATGGCTGGCATCAATGGAGAAGTAGAGGGAGAGGAAGGACCGTGTGGGTCTACTCTCTACAGAGGGTGAATTGCTTTAGAGAGTAAAATATGTTTGTTTTCCCATTGCATATGGTGATGTCATTATCATTGAGTAAAGGGCTGCTGTTAGAGCTGATCACACCCTTCACCTGGAAGAAGGCTAATACAGGAGGTGTATATTCATGAGTGAGTAGTGTGTGTGTGAGAAAAAGAGAGAGAGATAAAAAGAGAGAGGGTCAGAGAGGGAGGAAAAGGTGATACTAAGAAAATACAGTATGGTGCCTTTTCTCCCCTTCTCTTCTCCTCTTCTCTCCTTCCCTCCTTTCCTTCTCTATGTCTTTTAGCCCTACTCCCTCCCTCATCTCTCTCTGTCAGGTTGCCTGTATCTCTCTCTCTCTCTTTCTCTCTCACTCTAAATGGATTCTCTAAATGGCTGCTGTGTGTCACTGTTTTAAAAAGCAAGTCACATCCCTCTCTCTCGCTTTTACACCATCTTATTCTCTCTCGCTCTCTCCTGGTTTTCCTCTTCCCTTTCTCTTTTCATCCATCTCTCTCCCTCCATCCTTCTCTGTATGAATGGACACCCTTGGCTGATCTCTCCGGTCATGACCTCATGGCCTCTGCAGTCAGTCAGGCCTCACTGTGTGTGAGTGTGTGTAATGTCATACAGTCAGGTCAGAGCAGTCAGTGAAACACCCTGAGCAATGTGAACTGTTAAATTCTGTATTACATCACCAGATATTGTGTAGCTGTGACACTCATACGTGGAGTGGTAGGGTGGTTATACAGCACACTCATTCAGTGAGAGGTTCAATCTGCATAGCAAACCATGCTCTGTGGTATTACACTCCCCATCACATTTACCATCCACTTATATTTACTATAAAACACAGCTGCGTTCCTGTAAACACACACACACACACACGCACGCACGCACGCACGCACGCACGCACGCACGCACGCACGCACGCACGCACGCACGCACGCACACACACACACACACACACACACACACACACACACACACACACACACACACACACATACACACACACACACACACACACACACACACACACACATTCCCGTCAGTGGACGTGGATTCAGGCTTCAGTGAGTTTAAACCTTGCTCAGGCTGATAGTCATTTCTGCCTCCAAATTACATTCCAATGGGTTCATAAATCTGCCCCCTCCCTCCCTCCCTCCCCGCTCTGGCATTCCCTCACTCTCTCCGTCTACTCTATCTCTCTCATTCCCCCATCACCCACTCTTCCTCAGTCTTTCCAGCTCTCCCTCAGTAAATGAGAAATGGGAGGGAAGTGTGTGTGTGTGTGTGTGCGTGTGTGCGGGTGCGTGTGCGTGTGCGTGTGCGTGTGCGTGTGTGTGTGTGTGTGTGTGTGTGTGTGTGCGCGCGTGTGTGTGTGTGGTGGTGGGAGTTACGTGAGTTGTTGGTTAAACAGTTTCAACACACACACACACTAGTAGAGAAGAGACTTTAACACACACACACACACACTAGTAGAGAAGAGACTTTAACACACAGACAAACAATAAAAAAATTGCTCACCATAGCACATGCACATAATTTGCATTCTTCTACACACCACACACACTGGTTATAATGAATGTTTGTTGCAAAGCACACATTGGCGCTCTAATCAAACCTATTGAGAATGTTTTTCTACTCATTGGTGGTAGATAGAAGTGTTCTCTGGAGAATCCTCAATATTGGGCCCAATATTACCAGAACGCACACCAGAGTACCATATATATCCTATAGTGCTGCTCTGTGAGTGTTCTGGTAATATAGTGGGCCATAAAATATTAACAAAACACACCCAGTCCATCTGTGTTAATGCTGTAGAAGACCCAGTCCATCTGTGTTACTGCTTCAGAAGACCCAGTCCATCTGTGTTAATGCTGTAGAAGACCCAGTCCATCTGTGTTACTGCTGTAGAAGACACAGTCCATCTGTGTTAATGCTGTAGAAGACCCAGTCCATCTGTGTTACTGCTGTAGAAGACCCAGTCCATCTGTGTTACTGCTGTAGAAGACCCAGTCTATCTGTGTTACTGCTGTAGAAGACCCAGTCTATCTGTGTTACTGCTGTAGAAGACCCAGTCTATCTGTGTTACTGCTCTAGAAGACCCAGTTCATCTGTGTTACTGCTGTAGAAGACCCAGTTCATCTGTGTTACTGCTGTGGAAGACCCAGTTCATCTGTGTTACTGCTGTAGAAGACCCAGTCTATCTGTGTTACTGCTCTAGAAGACCCAGTTCATCTGTGTTACTGCTGTAGAAGACCCAGTTCATCTGTGTTACTGCTGTGGAAGACCCAGTTCATCTGTGTTACTGCTGTAGAAGACCCAGTCTATCTGTGTTACTGCTGTAGAAGACCCAGTCTATCTGTGTTACTGCTGTAGAAGACCCAGTTCATCTGTGTTACTGCTGTAGAAGACCCAGTTCATCTGTGTTACTGCTGTAGAAGACCCAGTTCATTTCCAGTAGTGCAGTGTAACTGCTGTTCTAAGTGTTATTGTGGTCAGAACATTAGAGCTGTCAGCCAATGAGACACAGAGGAACCATTCTTTTTTATATTCTATTCTATTCCACAGCTACCACTACAGTGTTAGCTAGCCAGGCCTGAAAATAGGCTGTGTCAGCATGGGGAGTGAGGAGCACAGAAACACAACCATCTCACCTCACCACACGACAGTACACTACACTACAGTGCATTACACTTCACCACAGTACACTACATGACAGTACACTACACTACAGTAAACTACACTACAGTACGCTACACTACACACACAGACTACCTCACCACACATACACAATAGCTCTACACTTGTACACACAGGGTCTGGACTCTGCAACATTCCCTTTCTAGACCTTTCAGTCTAGTGTGTTTCAATTCTGGTCCTTGGGGTGTGCAGGATTTTGTTCCAGACCATTACTAACATAACTGATTCTACCAATTGAAGTCTTGTTGTGTAGTTGAATAACTCTATTGGATGTGTTAGCACTGAGTTGGAATCAAAGCCTGCAGTCCCTGTGGGTCCTCATTTCTAGGGCTGAAGAAGAGTGCTTTACTCCTAGACTCTTAACCTTGCCAAACATAACTGTCCAGTTACTGAAGCTGGAGTGTCTGTCTTTTGAAGATTATTTTTTATTTTATTTATTTCACCTTTATTTAACCAGGTAGGCAAATTGAGAACACGTTCTCATTTACAATTGCGACCTGGCCAAGATAAAGCAAAGCAGTTCGACACATACAACAACACATAGTTACACATGGAGTAAAACAAACATACAGTCAATAATACAGTGAAAAATAAGTCTATATATAATGTGAGCAAGTGAGGTGAGATAAGGGAGGTGAAGGCAAACAAAATATATATATAAATAAATAAAAATATAAAAAGGCCATGGTGGCGAAGTAAATACAATATAGCAAGTAAAAAAACAAAAAAAAAAACACTGGAATGGTTGGTTTGCAGTGGAAGAAAGTGTAAAGTAGAGATAGAAATGATGGGGTGCAAAGGAGCAAAATAAATAAATAAATACAGTAGGTAAAGAGGTAGTTGTTTGGGCTAAATTATAGATGGGCTATGTACAGGTGCAGTAATCTATGAGCTGCTCTGACAGCTGGTGCTTAAAGCTAGTGAGGGAGATAAGTGTTTCCAGTTTCAGAGATTTTTGTAGTTCGTTCCAGTCATTGGCAGCAGAGAACTGGAAGGAGAGGCGGCCAAAGGAAGAATTGGTTTTGGGGGTGACCAGAGAGATATACCTGCTGGAGCGCGTGCTACAGGTAGGTGCTGCTATGGTGACCAGCGAGCTGAGATAAGGGGGGACTTTACCTAGCAGGGTCTTGTAGATGACCTGGAGCCAGTGGGTTTGGCGACGAGTATGAAGCGAGGGCCAGCCAACGAGAGTGTACAGGTCGCAGTGGTGGGTAGTATATGGGGCTTTGGTGACAAAACGGATGGCACTGTGATAGACTGCATCCAATTTATTGAGTAGGGTTTTGGAGGCTATTTTGTAAATGACATCACCGAAGTCGAGGATTGGTAGGATGGTCAGTTTTACAAGGGTATGTTTGGCAGCATGAGTGAAGGATGCTTTGTTGCGGAATAGGAAGCCAATTCTAGATTTAACTTTGGATTGGAGATGTTTGATGTGAGTCTGGAAGGAGAGTTTACAGTTTAACCAGACACCTAGGTATTTGTAGTTGTCCACATATTCTAAGTCAGAGCCGTCCAGAGTAGTGATGTTGGACAGGCAGGCAGCGATCGGTTGAAGAGCATGCATTTAGTTTTACTTGTATTTAAGAGCAATTGGAGGCCACGGAAGGAGAGTTGTATGGCATTGAAGCTCGCCTGGAGGGTTGTTAACACAGTGTCAAAAGAAGGGCCAGAAGTATACAGAATAGTGTCGTCTGCGTAGAGGTGGATCAGAGAATCACCAGCAGCAAGAGCGACATCATTGATGTATACAGAGAAGAGAGTCGGTCCAAGAATTGAACCCTGTGGCACCCCCATAGAGACTGCCAGAGGCCCGGACAACAGACCCTCCGATTTGACACACTGAACTCGATCAGAGAAGTAGTTGGTGAACCAGGCGAGGCAATCATTAGAGAAACCAAGGCTGTCGAGTCTGCCGATGAGGATGTGGTGATTGACAGAGTCAAAAGCCTTGGCCAGGTCAATGAATACGGCTGCACAGTATTGTTTCCTATCGATGGCGGTTAAGATATCGTTTATGACCTTGAGCGTGGCTGAGGTGCACCCATGACCAGCTCTGAAACCAGATTGCATAGCGGAGAAGGTATGGTGGGATTCGAAATGGTCGGTAATCGAAATGGTCGGTAAGACCTTAGAAAGGCAGGGTAGGATAGATATAGGTCTGTAGCTGTTAGGGTCAAGAGTGTCCCCCGCTTTGAAGAGGGGGATAACCGCAGCTGCTTTCCAATCTTTGGGAATCTCAGATGACACGAAAGAGAGGTTGAAAAGGCTAGTAATAGGGGTGGCAACAATTTCAGCAGATAGTTTTAGAAAGAAAGGGTCCAGATTATCTAGCCCGGCTGTTTTTTAAGGGTCCAGATTTTGCAGCTCTTTCAGAACATCAGCTGACTGTATTTGGGAGAAAGAGAAATGGGGAAGGCTTGGGCGAGTAGCAGAGGGGAGGGCAGTGCTGTTGACCGGGGTAGGGGTAGCCAGGTGGAAAGCATGGCCAGCCGTAGAAAAATGCTTATTGAAATTCTCAATTATAGTGGATTTGTCGGTGGTAACAGTGTTTCCTATCTTCAGTGCAGTTGGAAGCTGGGAGGAGGTGTTCTTATTCTCCATGGACTTTACAGTGTCCCAGAACTTTTTTGAATTTGTGTTGCAGGATGCAAATTTCTGCTTGAAAAAGCTAGCCTTGGCTTTTCTAACTGCCTGTGTATATTGGTTTCTAGCTTCCCTGAAAAGTTGCATATCACGGGGGCTGTTCGATGCTAATGCAGAACGCCATAGGATGTTTTTCTGTTGGTTAAGGGCAGTCAGGTCAGGAGAGAACCAAGGGCTATATCTGTTCCTGGTTCTACATTTCTTGAATGGGGCATGCTTATTCAAGATGGTGAGGAAGGCATTTAAAAAAAATATCCAGGCATCCTCTACTGACGGGATGAGATCAATATCCTTCCAGGATACCTCGGCCAGGTCGATTAGAAAGGCCTGCTCGCTGAAGTGTTTCAGGGAGCGTTTGACAGTGATGAGTGGAGGTCGTTTGACCGCTGACCCATTACGGATGCAGGCAATGAGGCAGTGATCGCTGAGATCTTGGTTGAAAACAGCAGAGGTGTATTTGGAGGGCAAGTTGGTTAGGATGATATCTATGAGGGTACCCGTGTTTACGGAATTGGGGTGGTACCTGGTAGGTTCATTGATAATTTGTGTGAGATTGAGGGCATCAAGCTTAGATTGTAGGATGGCTGGGGTGTTAAGCATGTTCAAATTTAGGTCGCCTAGCAGCACGAGCTCTGAAGATAGATGGGGGGCAATCAGTTCACATATGGTGTCCAGAGCACAGCTGGGGCCAGAGGGTGGTCTATAGCAGGCGGCAACGGTGAGAGACTTGTTTTTAGAGAGGTGGATTTTTAAAAGTTCAAATTGTTTGGGAACAGACCTGGATAGTAAAACAGAACTCTGCAGGCAATCTTTGCAGTAGATTGCAACACCGCCCCCTTTGGCCGTTCTATCTTGTCTGAAAATCTTGTAGTTGGGGATGAAAATGTCAGAATTTTTGGTGGTCTTTCTAAGCCAGGATTCAGACACGGCTAAAACATCCGGGTTGGCAGAGTGTGCTAAAGCAGTGAACAAAACAAACTTAGGGAGGAGGCTTCTAATGTTAACATGCATGAAACCAAGGCTATTACGGTTACAGAAGTCATCAAAAGAGAGCGCCTGGGGAATAGGAGTGGAGCTAGGTACTGCAGGGCCTGGATTCACCTCTACATCACCAGAGGAACAGAGGAGGAGTAGGATAAGGGTACGGCTAAAAGCTATGAGAATTGGTCGTCTGGAACGTCTAGAACAGAGAGTAAAAGGACGTTTCTGGGGGCGATAAAATAGCTTCAAGGAATAATGTACAGACAAAGGTATGGTAGGATGTGAATACAGTGGAGGTAAACCTAGGTATTGAGTGATGATGAGAGAGATATTGTCTCTAGAAACATCATTGAAACCAGGTGATGTCATCGCATATGTGGGTGGTGGAACTGAAAGGTTGGATATAGTGAGCAGGGCTAGAGGCTCTACAGTGAAATAAGCCAATAAACACTAACCAGAACAGCAATGGACAAGGCATATTTACATTAAGGAGAGGCATGCTTAATCGAGTGATCAATAAGGGTCCAGTGAGTAGAGGTTGGTTGGGGTCACGGCGATCCAGACAGCTGGCCGGGTAGATGGCTATCGGTAGCAAGATAGCATAGGATGGATTTCTATTTTTAGACACCTCGTGCGTTTCCGTCGGTAGATTAGTGGGGTTCCGTGTGGTAGAGGGGATCAATCCAATTGGCAAAATAGATATAGTGACCCAAGAAAAAAAAAATGGTCCGATATACTTATTCAGATAGCAGCCGATAAGACAGCTAACGATTAGCGGGCCCCAGATGAGCGTTCAGGTAACGTCGCGACGGAGGTGCCAGTTGGATAACTCCCTCGGGCAGATAACGTCGGCAGTCAGTCTTGAAGGCCCGGTGGGGCTCCGTATCTGCAGCAAAAAAATAAATAAAAAATAATAAAATTAAAATAAAAACGGGTCCGGATAGGTGACTGTAGCCCAGGAATGGCTGATGGAACTCCTCAGCTGGCTAGCTCCGGAATTATTTAAGTTTGCTCCGGGATCGACGTAAGCCAATAGTCACACGGTTTGCAGCTAGCTAGCTGCGAAATCAAGGTGCAAATGTGAGAGAAAAAAAAGGCCCGGTATGCTCCGGTCCGAGTCGCGATGCACAAAGGTGCCGGTAGATTATCGAGCTAAAGGAATAGCTGATGACCACAAAACGTGGGCAGCTGAAACACCAACGCTAGCCAGCAAACCGGCTAACTTCTGGGCAGCTTCAGATTAGCTTCTGGCTAGCTTTCGGCTAGCTTCTGGTTAGCTTTCTGGCTAGCTTCTGATTAGCCCCTGGCTAGCTTCTGATTAGCCCCTGGCTAGCTTCCACTGTGGATTTTCAGATTTGAGGTAAATAATACTTTTTTTTGTAATTGGTGAGGCGGGTTGCAGGAAAGCTTTTGCAGGAAAGCTTTTGTAGTTGAGTTCTTGGATAATAAAATATATAAAAGATATGCGAAGAAAGGTGTAAATATATATATACAGTGGGGAGAACAAGTATTTGATACACTGCCGATTTTGCAGGTTTTCCTACTTACAAAGCATGTAGAGGTCTGTAATTTTTATCATAGGTACACTTCAACTGTGAGAGACGGAATCTAAAACAAAAATCCAGAAAATCACATTGTATGATTTTTACGTAATTAATTTGCATTTTATTGCATGACATAAGTATTTGATACATCAGAAAAGCAGAACTTAATATTTGGTACAGAAACCTTTGTTTGCAATTACAGAGATCATACGTTTCCTGTAGTTCTTGACCAGGTTTGCACACACTGCAGCAGGGATTTTGGCCCACTCCTCCATACAGACCTTCTCCAGACCCTTCAGGTTTCAGGGCTGTCGCTGGGCAATATGGACTTTCAGCTCCCTCCAAAGATTTTCTATTGGGTTCAGGTCTGGAGACTGGCTAGGCCACTCCAGGACCTTGAGATGCTTCTTACGGAGCCACTCCTTAGTTGCCCTGGCTGTGTGTTTCGGGTCGTTGTCATGCTGGAAGACCCAGCCACGACCCATCTTCAATGCTCTTACTGAGGGAAGGAGGTTGTTGGTCAAGATCTCGCGATACATGGCCCCATCCATCCTCCCCTCAATACGGTGCAGTCGTCCTGTCCCCTTTGCAGAAAAGCATCCCCAAAGAATGATGTTTCCACCTCCATGCTTCACGGTTGGGATGGTGTTCTTGGGGTTGTACTCATCCTTCTTCTTCCTCCAAACACGGCGAGTGGAGTTTAGACCAAAAAGCTCTATTTTTGTCTCATCAGACCACATGACCTTCTCCCATTCCTCCTCTGGATCATCCAGATGGTCATTGGCAAACTTCAGACGGGCCTGGACATGCGCTGGCTTGAGCAGGGGGACCTTGTGTGCGCTGCAGGATTTGAATCCATGACGGCGTAGTGTGTTACTAATGGTTTTCTTTGAGACTGTGGTCCCAGCTCTCTTCAGGTCATTGACCAGGTCCTGCCGTGTAGTTCTGGGCTGATCCCTCACCTTCCTCATGATCATTGATGCCCCACGAGGTGAGATCTTGCATGGAGCCCCAGGCCGAGGGTGATTGACCGTCATCTTGAACTTCTTCCATTTTCTAATAATTGCGCCAACAGTTGTTGCTTTCTCACCAAGCTGTTTCTATTGTCCTGTAGCCCATCCCAGCCTTGTGCAGGTCTACAATTTTATCCCTGATGTCCTTACACAGCTCTCTGGTCTTGGTCATTGTGGAGAGGTTGGAGTCTGTTTGATTGAGTGTGTGGACAGGTGTCTTTTATACAGGTAACGAGTTCAAACAGGTGCAGTTAATACAGGTAATGAGTGGAGAACAGGAGGGCTTCTCAAAGAAAAACTAACAGGTCTGTGAGAGCCGGAATTCTTACTGGTTGGTAGGTGATCAAATACTTATGTCATGCAATAAAATGCAAATTAATTACTTACAAATAATACAATGTGATTTCCTGGATTTTTGTTTTAGATTCCGTCTCTCACAGTTGAAGTGTACCTATGATAAAAATTACAGACCTCTACATGCTTTGTAAGTAGGAAAACCTGCAAAATCGGCAGTGTATCAAATACTTGTTCTCCCCACTGTATATACAGGACACGACAATACGAGGACAGAAATGACGTCTGAACTGCTAAGCCATCTTGGAACAATTAACTTGAGCATGGTTAGACTTGAGCATTCGTATTAAGCAAACACATCATAATGGTTCTTCTGGAACCTTCTCTGCTGTTATACAGTTGACTCATAGATAAAGTAGTGAATGGTTGTGTCCCAAATGGCACCCTTTTTCCTAGATACTGTAGGGCACTACTTTTGACCAGAGCCTTGGGGTGCCATTTGGGACACGTGTGTGTGTGTGAGTCCTAGCTAACTGCCCTCTCTGTTCTCCCACAGGGGGGCACTACGTCAGACTAGTCAGGCTGTGCCGCTGGGGCAAGTACCACTGAGACAGAGGGAGGACATCGCTCCTTCCACCAGCAAGCTGAAGAAGGCTGGTTGAGGCTGACAAACCCACAGACAACACACACACATTCAAATCAAATCAAATCAAATCAAATTCTCACACGACACACACACACACACAAGTAAAAATGATCTCACACACATGTGGCCCGCAGCAGAAATTGAGCAGTTCACACTGGACAATTATCAAGCAATATCAACTTTAGACGCTAATCCCTGACAATTTGAGGAGAGAAAAAGTGTCTGGGTGGATAGCGAGCAGTGTCACTATAGGCTTTAAGAGATTATTCATTATAATCCTCAAAGTGAAGGATAACAAGTGGCCCAGACTCCTGTGACCTCCCATCCCACCACCACCTCCTTGTCCTGATCCTCCTCCTCCACCTCCTCCACCACCTCCTCCTCCTCCACCACCTCCTCCACCTCCTCCTCCTCCACCACCCCCTCCTCCTCCACCATCTCCTCCTCCACCTCCATCTCCTCCTCCACCACCTCCTCCGCCTTCTCTAACCTCTTCTAATCTCTGAGGTGTGAAACGTTCTTTATTCCCCCCAGCTGGTTCAATCTATACAGACACACACAGACTGACTGGATGACCATCTGGACCTATGGAAGTCAACATGAAGACAACATAAACCCACCAGCAGAGAGGCCTTGAAGACTGACTCTCCTGGATACTGACTGAGTTGCCAGATGCTACTCTGGATGGGGCTGGAGGCTGTAGGCTGTTAGGCTAGCTAGGCCATGCTGCTCCCTGTGCCTTCCTCCTCTCCCATGCTGTTTCCCTGGAAACCTATAGGCTGCAAACATCATCATAGTCATCTTCATCGCTCATCAATGCCACAGGAAGTACGGTGGCTTGGAGGGAACTGACTGAACCTCTGAACTACTACGGACAGAGTGGACCGGAACTGTCATCACACACACACACATACGCGCGCAGACACACTGACTTGTCACACACACACACACACACACACGAACAGCCCCTTCAGCTGTGGAACAGACAGAAGAAGACAGAAGGCAAAGAGAGACTCAGCACTGAGAGGGTAAGTTAAACAGGTTTCTCAAACATCATCTTTAGAGATTTGAGGTTCAACATGTTGCTCTGAAATTTCTAAAAACATAACCTGCCATATAATTTCTCTATATTCTACTGAGAAATACAGATCGTTTGTGTCATTTCAAAAAATGTTTTGAAATGCTTAGAGCGATGCCTCAGAGAAAACAGCAGTGATTGAGGTAGTAAGAATAGGATCCAAATTAAACGACAGAAATGAAAACAAACTCACTAGGGAGGAGAGGAGAGGGCGATTGGAGGAGGAGAGAGCTGGGATCTGATTGATCCAATCTGATTGATCCAATCTAAGTGTGAAGGAATGGAGTGAGTGAGTGAATAAACAAAAGGCTGAGGAGTTGAACAGATGAAATGGAGATGGAGAGAGAGGGGGTGGAGAGAGATGGAGAGAGTGAGAGAGAGGGGGGAGGGTGGAGAGTGAGAGAGAGGGGGGGGTGGAGAGAGAGGGAGAGAGAGGGGAGAGAGTGAGAGAGTGAGGGGGGGTGGAGAGAGATGGAGAGAGAGGGGAGAGAGTGAGATAGAGAGGGGGGTGGAGAGAGATGGAGAGAGAGGGGAGAGAGTGAGAGAGAGGTGGGGGGGTGGAGAAAGAGGTATGGCAGAAATACAGTGGTGCAAAAAAGTATTTAGTCAGACACCAATTGTGCAAGTTCTCCCACTTAAAAAGATGAGAGAGGCCTGTAATTTTCATCATAGGTACACTTCAACTATGACAGACAAAATGAGAAAAGAAAATCCAGAAAATCACATTGTAGGATTTTTTATGAATTTATTTGCAAATTATGGTGGAAAATAAGTATTTGGTCAATAACAAAAGTTTATCTCAATACTTTGTTATATACCCATTGTTGGCAATGACAGAGGTCAAACGTTTTCTGTAAGTCTTCACAAGGTTTTCACACACTGTTGCTGGTATTTTGGCCCATTCCTCCATGCAGATCTCCTCTAGAGCAGTGATGTTTTGGGGCTGTTGCTGGGCAACACGGACTTTCAACTCCCTCCAAAGATTTTCTATGGGGTTGAGATCTGGAGACTGGCTAGGCCACTCCAGGACCTTGAAATGCTTCTTACGAAGCCACTCCTTTGTTGCCCGGGCGGTGTGTTTGGGATCATTGTCATGCTGAAAGACCCAGCCACGTTTCATCTTCAATGCCCTTGCTGATGGTAGGCTTTGTTACCTTGGTCCCAGCTCTCTGCAGGTCATTCACTAGGTCCCCCCATGTGGTTCTGGGATTTTTGCATCATTTTGTGATCATTTTGACCCCACGGGGAGAGATCTTGCGTGGAGCCCCAGATCGAGGGAGATTATCAGTGGTCTTGTATGTCTTCCATTTCCTAATAATTGCTCCCACAGTTGATTTCTTCAAACCAAGCTGCTTACCTATTGCAGATTCAGTCTTCCCAGCCTGGTGCAGGTCTACAATTTTGTTTCTGGTGTCCTTTGACAGCTCTTTGGTCTTGGCCATAGTGAAGTTTGGAGTGTGACTGTTTGAGGTTGTGGACAGGTGTCTTTTATACGGATAACAAGTTCAAACAGGTGCCATTAATACAGGTAACGAGTGGAGGACAGAGGAGCCTCTTAAAGAGCCAGCAAAGTTACAGGTCTGTGAGAGCCAGAAATCTTGCTTGTTTGTAGGTGACCAAATACTTATTTTCCACCATAATTTGCAAATAAATTCATTAAAAATCCTACAATGTGATTTTCTGGATTTTTTCTTCTCATTTTGTCTGTCATAGTTGAAGTGTACCTATGATGAAAATTACAGGCCTCTCTCATCTTTTTAAGTGGGAGAACTTGCACAATTGGTGGCTGACTAAATACTTTTTTGCCCCACTGTAACTACATGGCCAGTTATGTACATAAACCCAAGAGTGAGGAAGAGTTGATATGAAAGATTGAGTGAAGGTAGAGAGATGAGCTCAGGAAGAGAGATGAGCTCAGGAAGAGAGATGCTCAGATAGAAAGATGAGCTCAGGAAGAGAGATGCTCAGATAGAAAGATGAGCTCAGGAAGAGAGATGCTCAGATAGAAAGATGAGCTCAGGAAGAGAGATGCTCAGATAGAGAGATGAGCTCAGGAAGAGAGATGAGCTCAGGAAGAGAGATGCTCAGATAGAGAGATGAGCTCAGGAAGAGAGATGCTCAGATAGAGAGATGAGCTCAGGAAGAGAGATGCTCAGATAGAGAGATGAGCTCAGGAAGAGAGATGCTCAGATAGAGAGATGAGCTCAGGAAGAGAGATGCTCAGATAGAGAGATGAGCTCAGGAAGAGAGATGCTCAGATAGAGAGATGAGCTCAGGAAGAGAGATGCTCAGATAGAGAGATGAGCTCAGGAAGAGAGATGCTCAGATAGAGAGATGAGCTCAGGAAGAGAGATGCTCAGATAGAGAGATGAGCTCAGGAAGAGAGATGCTCAGATAGAGAGATGAGCTCAGGAAGAGAGATGCTCAGATAGAGAGATGAGCTCAGGAAGAGAGATGCTCAGATAGAAAGATGAGCTCAGGAAGAGAGATGCTCAGATAGAAAGATGAGCTCAGGAAGAGAGAAGGCTCAGGGAAAAGAGAAGGAAGAACGAAAAATGTAAAATCATTGAGAGGAAATGTGTAAAGGCGAGTCTGGCGCCTCGACACACACCTCATCCCAAAGGTATGATTATGAAAGGAACCAGGTGGGTGTCGCAGAAAGCTACATGCTATTTGATATTCATAGTGGGGACTCGCCCCCCCCAAAAATATCCTCCACCTTGACACTCTGCCTTATGTTCCTCTCTCTCACTCACTCTCTCACTCTTTCTATCTGTCCCTGTTGGGTGAACGCTGGCATAGGCAGTCCTTAGAAGTCAGCTGTTTTGGGCTAAAAATAGATCCACTCTGAAACACATCAAGATCCAGTCTTTATTCAGGATAGAACTTTATCCATCATTATCATAATCCAGCCAAAACTCCTCCACAAGGCCCTGAGACTGGACGTCCTTATGAAGACATCACCAGATACACAGCAGTACTACATCATGGTTAATGACGGTCCTTTTAAAACCAATTGACTCAATGCTGACTCTTTATCTCACAACCCATTGCCAGAGTCAGGCTCATCTCCTTCTCTCGGTCTGTCCATCTCTCCTTTTCTCCTTCTGCCTCTTTCTCTCCCTTTCTCTCCCCCTCCCTCTCATTGTTGCCATCTCTTGTTTGCTTTGCAAGTATTTTGACTGGAGCCGAGGGGCAATTTTGCATGTTGTCCTGAGAGTGAGAACGCGCACACACACACAATTGAACAAAAGGAAAATCTTGCCTGCAGAGCATTTGTTTGTCAAATGTTCTGTCAAATCATGTCTCCAGGACGGGACAACACATGTCCAAGTCTGAAACCCCTAGAATATACTGCACTGTACACAATAATGTATCATCACATTTCTTGGTGTCATATAAATAGTATACTTTAAAACTCCACTGACATTCCTTTTTGTAAATCTGAATTGTAAATTGATGGCGCTCTCAAAGATTCAACACCAAAAGACAAGCAGAGGAATGTATAAATGTAAAAAAAAAATTTTTTTTAATGGATATGTTAAACACGAACTTCAATATTTATTGGGAATTCCGAAGATTTTCACTGAATAATTTATACCACATATGGAGAACAATAACCGCAGACACACAGACACACAAACACACACTGAGAGACAGCATGCATAATACAGTACATCTCAGTTTTTGGTGAGTGAATGTTTGTGGTTTTTCCAAATCCCAAGTCACAGTTACGTTGCCTCTCAGACTTCAATAACGAACTACAGACGGTATGTGAATCAATTGTGGATTTATTCAAATTTATCCAAGGGGGGGTCATTTCTGATGGGGGTTACCAACAGTGCATTTAGAGAAAGATGTTTTACAGAATATCAACATCACCGATATTACCTAGTCTAATCTGATTCTAATTCTCCCAACCCCCCCTAATGTTTCTCTCTCATCATTAGAATTAAATTCTTCAAAGTCTAAACTGTTGTTGGGGGGGGGGGGGGTGTTCTAATCTGACATATGGATTTTTTTAGAAGGTCATACTATGGATCATTTAGCTATTTGACTTGGAATTTTAGGACCCCTCAAGGTATCAAAAAATATATGCAAAAATAATTTTATAAAATATTGAGTTTGGCCT
Source organism: Salvelinus alpinus (assembly GCF_045679555.1). Lineage (NCBI taxonomy): Eukaryota > Metazoa > Chordata > Actinopteri > Salmoniformes > Salmonidae > Salvelinus > Salvelinus alpinus. Next base: position 71,620,896 of record NC_092092.1, read on the forward strand.
TTACTACTATAGCCAAGAGAAATGTATTGAATAACAACACATTCATAATGGCAAAAAGTGCCTGTCCTATATCTAGGAAATATAAGAAAGCTCAGGATTTGTTTTACACATATTTAGACCCTTTTTGGGTAGGCACAAAACTACCGGTAGCAGACAAGTTCCGTGACACTTGTGGAGATCGTAAAGCAAAACGGATATCATCATCGTGTTCGTGAGAGTCTCCCCTTTCAACAGAGTGGTCATAATAGTTTGTCAAACCGTTCAGACCGATCGGGATGTCTCATGGTCTGACAAACACCGCTCTAGCTCTGACACCTTTCACCGCAGATGCGGAAGTGCAATATCGGCGGATGCGGTAGATTGAGACACATGCAATGCAAAAAAACAGATATCTCTTGCTTAAACTGACAGATTTTGATCGGAATTGTATTATGTTACTTAGATTGACACACCGGTGTGTCAAAGGACTCTAGGGGGTAAAAAAAATCTAAAATCCTTTCACTCATTTTCTCTCTCCAGTTCTTCTCGTTAAACTTTCTCCAATCTCTTTGTGTTCCTCTCACACTCTTCACTTCCCCTCAATGTCTGTCCCTCGCCCACTCTCCCTCTCCAATTGTCCTTTCTCTTCTGTTTGGTAGGAGTGACCCATATTCAGGGCCGGTTTATGGGCGGGCCAGACCCCTTACCTCCTTGCCCGTCCAAATAAAATATTGAAATATTATTTATTTGACCGAGATGCCCGCCGACAGACAGACGCTTCAATCTCAGTCAAAGCATCTGAGCGAAACCCCTCTGTCTCAGTATGTGTAGACCATGTATCTGATGTATGTCATGTCATACTATATCTGTCCAGAAAGCATCAGATACATGGCCTACATGTAGAGGGGCACGGCTTCGCTCGCTCGGATGCTTTCTCCGGTGATATACAGTAGTTTTAGCAGAGGGGAAGAGGTGAAGCGAGAGGGCTCACTCTCGCCAAAAGCTGTCCAGCATAAACCCAATGCGTTTCTATGGGAATAATATGCAGACATAAGCTTGTTGCCTGCCTTCCCGTCTTTGCGACAAAGACTCCAATTGTTAGGGCGGAGACATGAGCATCTCGTCATTATACAGATCTTTGGTTTCAGCCTCTTTGGAATTGGAAAGGAAAGTTGGCAGGTATAGAGTACACTGTTAGGATGCCGGATTGGCCTAAAGTAAATTGATGTTTCGCCAAAATTATATAATTACTCCTTTCTAAATGAAATCATTCAAAATACTCCACCAGGGAGCACGACTTAGCCACAGAGGATCATTAGCTTCTATTTAAAAAAAAGCTGTGGATTGTTTCAAATCAGACGTGTGGGAAGCCTGTCATTTGGGTACTGCGCGTGGCTGATTGAGTTGCTGCTGTCAGTGAAAAGCATCTAAAATATGTGTGAAAATGTGTCTTGAGTATAATTGAAAATGTTACATCAAGAAGAAGGGGAGGGGGGTGTGGTGAAGATATGGTGCGTTCCCATTTGGCAATGTCTTATTTCTGATTGTTTTAACTCACCACGTACACCACAAATTTTTTCATCGCCTCACACAAGTCAACAAAGTCAGTTTTTTTAACATCCATTGCGAATGATAGTTCCTGTCACGTTCCTGACCTATTTATGTTAGTTTTTGTGTGTTAGTTGGTCAGGACGTGAGGTTGGGTGGGCATTCTATGTTATCTGTTTCTATGTTGGTTTCGGTTTGCCTGGTATGGCTCTTGATTAGAGGCAGGTGGTTTGCGTTTGCCTCTAATTAAGAGTCATATTTAGGTAGGGCATTCTCACTGTTTGTTTGTGGGTGATTGTCTCCTGTGTCGTGTCGATGTATGTACCATACGGGACTGTTTGGCTGTTCGTTTTCGTTTCGATGTCGTCTGTTTCCTGTCCGTGAGTTTACGTGTAGTTATGTAAGTTTATGTTCAGGTTTCGTCAACGTCGTTTTCTTGTTTTGTAAATTTGAAAGTGTTTTGTGTTTCGTGTTGCCATCGTTGTATTTATAATAAAGATGGCTTATTTCCCTGAAGTTGCATTTTGGTCTGATGATCCTTCTCTCCTCACCTCGTCCGAGGATGAGGAGAGCGACAGCCCTTACAGAATCACCCACCAACACGCTAAGACCAAGCGGCAAGGGAAAACGAAACGGAGTAGGGGACAGGAGAGAAAGGAGCAATGGACATGGGACGATGTTTTGGATGGAAAGGGTGTCTACACATGGGAGGAGATCCTAGCTGGTAGAGATCGCCTCCCATGGGAACAGCTGGAGGCACTGAGGAGAGCGGAGGCTACCGGAGAGAGGAACCGGAGCTATGAGGGAACGCGTCTGGCACGGAAGCCAAAAAAGCCCGTGAGTAATTCCCAAAAATTTCTTGGGGGGGGGGCTAGGAGATAGTGGGCCAAGGGCAGGTAGGAGACCTGCGCCCACTTCCCAGGCTTACAGTGGAGAGCGGGAGTACGGGCAGGCGCCGTGTTACGCAGTAGAGCGCACGGTGTCTCCTGTACGAGTGCATAGCCCAGTGCGGGTTATTCCACCTCCCCGCACTGGTAGGGCTAGATTGGGTATTGAGCCAGGTGTCATGAGGCCGGCTCAACGCGTCTGGTCTCCAGTGCGTCTCCTCGGGCCGGCATACATGGCACCTGCCTTACGCATGGTTTCCCCGGTTCGCCTACATAGCCCGGTGCGGGTTATTCCACCTCCCCGCACTGGTCGGGCAACCGGGGGTATTCAACCAGGTAAGGTTGGGCAAGCTCAATGCTCAAGAGTGCCAGTACGCCTCCACGGTCCGGTATTTCCGGCGCCACCTCCCCGCCCCAGCCTAGTACCTACAGTGCCTACATTACGCACTAGGCTACCAGTGCATTTCCAGAGCCCTGTTCCTCCTCCACGCACTCTCCCTATAGTGCGTGTATCCAGTTCAGTGCCTCCAGTTCCGGCCCCACGCACTAAGCCACCTGTGCGTCTCCTAAGTCCTGTACACACTGTCACTTCTCCCCGTACTAGTCCTGAGGTGCGTGCCCTCAGCCAGGTGCCACCAGTGCCGGTACCACGCACCAGGTATAGAGTACGCTTTGAGAGTTCAGTGTGCCCTGTCCCTGCTCCACGCACTAGTAGGAAGGTGCTTATCATTAGCCCGGTGCCTCCAGTTCCGGCACCACGCACCAGGTCTACAGTGCGCCGTATCCGGCCAGAGCCATCCGTCTCCCCAGCGCCATCTGAGCCATCCGTCTCCCCAGCGCCATCTGAGCCATCCGTCTCCCCAGCGCCATCTGAGCCATCCGTCTCCCCAGCGCCATCTGAGCCATCCGTCTCCCCAGCGCCATCTGAGCCATCCGTCTCCCCAGCGCCATCTGAGCCATCCGTCTCCCCAGCGCCATCTGAGCCATCCGTCTGCCAGGAGCCTGCAAAGCCGCCCGTCTGCCATGAGCCTGCAAAGCCGCCCGTCTGCCATGAGCCTGCAAAGCCGCCCGCCAGACAGGAGCCGCTAGAGCCGTCAGCCAGACAGGAGCCGCTAGAGCCGCCCGCCAGACTGGATCTGCCAGAGCCGCCAACCAGACAGGATCTGCCAGAGCCGCCAACCAGACAGGATCTGCCAGAGCCGCCAACCAGACAGGATCTGCCAGAGCCGCCAACCAGACAGGATCTGCCAGAGCCGCCAACCAGACAGGATCTGCCAGAGCCGCCAACCAGACAGGATCTGCCAGAGCCGCCAACCAGACAGGATCTGCCAGAGCCGCCAACCAGACAGGATCTGCCAGAGCCGCCAGAGAGCCATGAGCAGCCAGAGCCGTCAGAGAGCCATGAGCAGCCAGAGCCGTCAGAGAGCCATGAGCAGCCAGAGCCGTCAGAGAGCCATGAGCAGCCAGAGCCGTCAGTGAGCCATGAGCAGCCAGAGCCGTCAGAGCGCCATGAGCGTCGAGAGCCGTCAGCCTGCCATGAGCGTCGAGAGCCGTCAGCCTGCCATGAGCGTCGAGAGCCGTCAGCCTGCCATGAGCGTCGAGAGCCGTCAGCCTGCCATGAGCGTCGAGAGCCGTCAGCCTGCCATGAGCGTCGAGAGCCGTCAGCCAGCCATGAGCATCGAGATTCGTCAGTCAGCCATGAGCTGTCCTTCAGCCTGAAAAGGCTGGATACCCAGAACTGCCCATCAGTCCAGAGCTGTCTCTCTGTCCGGAGCTGCCTTTCAGTCCGGAGTTGCCCCTCTATCCTAATCTCCCTCTCTATCTTCATCTATTTCTATAGTCTTATCTATCCCTCTTTCTTGATTTATCTCTCTGTCCCGGTGTTGTCATTATTAGATGTGTTATTAAGAGGATTTTGTGGGGGAAGAAAGAGGGTGGACATGCTTGGAGGGAGGAGGCTAGGATGGATTATGGTGGGGTGGGAACCGCGCCCCGAGCCTGAACCACCACCGTGGTTAGATGCCCACCCAGACCCTCCCCTAGACTTTGTGCTGGTGCGTCCGGAGTTCGCACCTTGTGGGGGGGGTACTGTCACGTTCCTGACCTATTTATGTTAGTTTTTGTGTGTTAGTTGGTCAGGACGTGAGGTTGGGTGGGCATTCTATGTTATCTGTTTCTATGTTGGTTTCGGTTTGCCTGGTATGGCTCTTGATTAGAGGCAGGTGGTTTGCGTTTGCCTCTAATTAAGAGTCATATTTAGGTAGGGCATTCTCACTGTTTGTTTGTGGGTGATTGTCTCCTGTGTCGTGTCGATGTATGTACCATACGGGACTGTTTGGCTGTTCGTTTTCGTTTCGATGTCGTCTGTTTCCTGTCCGTGAGTTTACGTGTAGTTATGTAAGTTTATGTTCAGGTTTCGTCAACGTCGTTTTCTTGTTTTGTAAATTTGAAAGTGTTTTGTGTTTCGTGTTGCCATCGTATTTATAATAAAGATGGCTTATTTCCCTGAAGCTGCATTTTGGTCTGATGATCCTTCTCTCCTCACCTCGTCCGAGGATGAGGAGAGCGACAGCCCTTACAGTTCCTCAGTATTTGAAAAACCTTTCCAACACTCTCGACCTCAATAATCACCAATCCTCAGAGTGAAAGAGCAAAATATAATGATCTGATGATCACATATACCCAGTGGAAACGTCATAAAAAAACAGCTCACTGGCGCAGGAAACTTTGAGGGCCCGGAATAGGCTAGTTGATACAATGTTGCAAGTTCGTTAGCAACAGCTTAGGGCCGAACCCTGTGATGATTTTATACATGTTGAACTTCCCTGGAAATAGCTCAAGTTAAGACAGACAGAAAGGAGCAGGCTGTCACGCCCTGACCTTAGAGAGCCTTTTTATTTCTCTATTTGGTTAGGTCAGGGTGTGATTTGGGTGTGAATTCTAGTTTCTTTGTTGGCCGGGTATGGTTCCCAATCAGAGGTAGCTGTCTATCGTTGTCTCTGATTGAGAATCATACTTAGGCAGCCTTTTTCCCACCTGTGTTTGTGGGTAATTATTTATTTTCTGTGTGTTTGTGTGCGCCATGGTTGCGTCACGTTCGGTTTCTGTTTACCTGTTTTTATGTGAAGGTTTGACTTTATTAAAGATGTGGAATTACACGCTGCGCCTCGGCTCATTTATGACAGGGAGTTTGAAGACAGTGAACGTGACACAGGCGGAGAAGAGAGATTAATATGATTGAAAGCACCAACATTTTCATTTGCATATTTTTTTTTTTTTATTTGTCGGCTTTAGGTCTATGCATTTGGAAAGTATTCAGATGCCTTGACTTTTTACACATTTTGTTACGTTGAAGCCTTATTCTAAAATGGATTAAATAATTTTTTCCCTCATCAATCTACACACAATACCCCATAATGACAAAGCAAAGACAGTTTTCAGAAATTTTTGCAAATGTATTAAAAATAAAAAAAACAGACTCTCAGACCATGAGAAACCAGATATTCTGGTCTGATAAAACCAAGATTTAACTCTTTGGCCTGAATGCCAAGCGTCACATCTGGAGGAAACCTGGCACCATCACTACGGTGAAGCATGGTGGTGGCAGTATCATGCTGTGGAGATCGGTTTAGGCGGCAGGGACTGGGAGACTAGCCAGGATCGAGGGAAAGACGAATGGCGCAAAGTACATAGAGACCCTTGATGAAAACCTGCTCCAGAGCACTCAGAACCTCAGACTAGGGCGAAGGTTTACCTTCCAACAGGACAACGACCCTAAGCACACAGCCAAGACAACGCAGGAGTGGCTTCGGCACAACTGTCTGAATGTCCTTGAGTGGCCCAGCGCAAGCCCAGGCTTGAACCAAATCGAACATCTCTGGAGAGACCTGAAAATAGCTCCCCATCCAACCTGACAGAGCTTGAGAGGATCTGCAGAGAAGAATGGGAGAAACTCCCCAAATACAGGTGTGCCAAGCGTCATACCTAAGAAGACTCGAGGCTGTAATCGCTGCCAAAGGTGCTTCAACAAAGTACTGAGTAAAGGGTCTGAATACTTATGTATACTGTTGAAGTCGGAAGTTTACAGTACATAGACTTAGGTTGGAGTCATTAAAACTCGTTTTTCAACCACTCCACAAATTTCTTGTTAACAAACTATAGTTCTGGCAAGTCGGTTAGGACATCTACTTTGTGCATGACACAGGTAATTTTTCCAACAATTGTTTACAGACAGATTATTTCACTTATAATTCACTGTCTCACAAATCCAGTGGATCAGAAGTTTACATACACTAAGTTGACTGTGCCTTTAAACAGCTTGGAAAATTCCAGAAAACGATGGCATGGCTTTAGAAGCTTCTGATAGGCTAATTGACATCATTTGAGTCAATTGGAGGTGTACCTGTGGATGTATTTGAGGCCTACCTTCAAACTCAGTAGCTCTTTGCTTGACATCTTGGGAAAATCAAAAGAAATCAGCCAAGACCTCATAAAAAATTGTAGACCTCCACAAGTCTGGTTCATCCTTGGGAGCAATTTCCAAACGCCTGAAGGTACTACGTGCATCTGTACAAACAATTGTACGCAAGTATGAACACCATGGGACCACGCAGCCGTCATACCACTCAGGAAGGAGACGCCTTCTGTCTCCTAGAGATGAACGTACTTTGGTGCGAAAAGTGCAACTCAATCCCAGAACAACAGCAAAGGACCTTGTGAAGATGCTGGAGGAAACAGGTACAAAAGTATCTATATCCACAGTAAAACGAGTCCTATATGGACATAACCTGAATGGCCGCTCAGCAAGGAAGAAGCCACTGCTCCAAAACCGCCATAAAAAAGCCAGACTACGGTTTGCAACTGCACATGGGGACAAAGATCGTACTTTTTGGAGAAATGTCCTCTGGTCTGATGAAACAAAATAGAACTGTTTGGCCATAATGACCATCGTTATGTTTGGAGGAAAAAGGGGGAGTCTTGCAAGCCAAAGAACACTATCCCAACCATGAAGCACAGGGGTGGCAGCATCATGTTGTGGGGGTGCTTTGCTGCAGGAGGGACTGGTGCACTTCACAAAATAGATGGCATCATGAGGAAAGACAATTATGTGGATATATTGAAGCAACATCTCAAGACATCAGTCAGGAAGTTAAAGCTTGGTCGCAAATGGGTCTTCCAAATGGACAATGACCCCAAGTATACTTCCAAAGTTGTGGAAAAATGGCTTAAGGACAACAAGGTATTGGAGTGGCCATCACAAAGCCCTGACCTCAATTCTATAGAAAAGTTGTGGGCAGAACTGAAAAAGCGTGTGCATGCAAGGAGGCCTACAAACCTGATTCAGTTACACCATCTCTGTCAGGAGGAATGGGAAAATATTCACCCAACTTATTGTGGGAAGCTTGTGGAAGGCTACCCGAAACGTTGACCCAACAATTTTAAGTCAATGATACCAAATACTAATTGAGTGTATGTAAACTTCTGACCCACTGGGAATGTGATGAAATAAATAAAAGCTGAAATATATCATTCATATATCTCTCTACTATTATTCTGACATTTCCCATTCTTAAAATAAAGAGGTGATCCTAACTGACCTTAGACAGGGAATTTTTACTAGGATTAAATGTCAGGAATTGTGAAAAACTGAGTTTAAATGTATCTGGCTAAGGTGTATGTAAACTTCCGACTTCAACTGTATGTGATAAACATTCTTTTATTTTTTTTATTTTTTCATTTTTAGCAAACATTTCTAAAAAACCTTTTTTGCTTTGTCATTATGGGGTATTGTGCCTACATTGATGAGGGAAAAAAAACATTTAAACTATTTTAGAATAAGGCTGTAACGTAACGAAAGGGGTCTGAATACTTTCCGAATGTACTATATTTCACTTAGTTGATGGTGGAAGTGATAGGCCTACTGCTGCATTGGCCTATAGGCTATCTCTGAGTTCTATGCTCGCCACAGTGTATCAATGTGTCCATATGGCAGGGGCTAGTGCTCTCGCCATAGTCAAATTTTAACTTTTAGATTTGTATCATTTTACTTCAGATTTTTATGATTGACCATGTGACATTGATTTTGAGAAACAAAACACTTTATTATTGAAATGAAACTGTTAAACTATGTGCATATATAAATATTCATAACTGGCACGCAGGTAGGTAGAAATGCTAGGATATATTGTAAACTTCCCCAAACTTGAAACTCATGAGCTGCCTATGGTCTTCACTATTACACCAATTTAAAAAATGCATGTAAGTGCACAGATAGGAGGTCCAAAAATGGTCCCGCCTCTGGAAATCAAATGCCCGTCCAACAGATTCGTTCTGGCGCCGGGTCTGCCCATATTATCCTGACAGCTTCACTTAAGTTGGGCCCAGCGACTATTCATACACTATCTCAAGGACTTTCATTGTTCAATAACTTGTCCAAAAAACATCACATCAGTAAAACTTGAAGAGGAAAACACATTTACACAACATAATAATTTGAAGGACATTGGAATAGAAATGACCTGTAACTCTCATTCTTTCTCTTTCCTGAAGTACAAGGACTTTCGAAACTCATGAACTCTCTCCCTCTCTGTCTCTCTCTCTCTCTCTCTCTCAAACAGAGGCCGGGACTATGGCTGCCGAGAGTCTGGTAGAGCTCCGTGATTGGCTCTTCCTGCTCCTCCTGTGCCTGACTCTACTGGCCGAGATGCTGGAGTTGGCGGCGGCAGCAGTTGCCATGGAGGAGGGCGAGGAAGACTTCCTGTGCCCGTCGGTGTGCCGGTGTGACGAAGGCTTCGTCTACTGTAACGACCGGAGCCTGAGCATGATCCCTCCTCTACCGTTAACGGCTACCATTCTCTACCTACAGAGCAACCGGTTGGCCAACTCCGGCCTGCCGCCATCGTTAGAGCGCAGCAGTAGCATCCGTGTGGTCTACCTTTACGCCAACCAACTAGACGAGTTTCCTTTACACCTGCCGCCGTCGCTACGGGAACTACACCTGCAGGACAACAACATTCGGACGTTGCCGCGCATGACGTTGGCCAGGTTACCATTACTAGAGAGGCTACACCTGGACGACAACTCCATCTCCACGGTGAGCATCCAGGAGCGGGCCTTCTCCGGCACGCCGCGGCTGAGGTTACTCTTCCTCTCCCGGAACCACCTGTCCAGCATCCCAGCCGGCCTCCCGGCTTCTTTAGAGGAGCTGAGATTAGACGACAACCGCATCAACACCATCCCCACCCACGCCTTCCGGGGCCTGGCCTCACTGAGACGCCTGGTCCTGGACGGGAATCTCCTGGCCAACACCCGCATCGCCGACGATACCTTCTCCCGCCTGGCCAACCTCACGGAGCTGTCGCTGGTCCGCAACGCCCTGCAGGCCCCGCCCATCAACCTTCCCAGCACACACTTGCTAAAGCTGCACCTGCAGGACAACGGGCTGATCCACATGCCCCGGGGGACCCTGGACGGGATGAGGAGGCTGCAGAGGCTGGACCTGTCAGGTAACCAGCCGGGGGTGGAATCTGGAGGGGTGGGAGGTAGTAGGGGGAAACGCAATGGAACAGAGTTCCCAAAGCGAAATAATTTCCATAGCTAAAATCCTAAGATTTTACATTGCTGAGTTTCTGCAGTGTAGACTAATAGGCAGCCTGTATATTGCAGAGTAACTGTAGTGAACTACTCCATTTCCATCCCTGCAGGGAACAACCTGACCACTCTGCCCCGGGGGCTGCTGAGGGACACGGACGGCCTGGAGCTGTTGCTGCTCCGGGGGAACCCCTGGTACTGTGGCTGCAACCTGCTCTGGCTCCACGCCTGGCTGTATGGCCGCGGGGCAGCGGTGACGGTACGGGGCCTGACCTGCCACGGGCCGGAGGTGGTTCGAGGCCAGGCCCTCAGGGACCTCTCTGGGCTCATGGACCAGTGTGAAGGCCCACCAGGAGGGGTGAACACTGTCTCTAGTACTACCACCACCTCCCCCCCCAGCCAGGGCTCTATGTTTACCCTCAGGGCCATGCGGCCAGGCCTGGTGATGCCGTTACCACCGGGAGGAGGAGAGGCGGGGGGGCACGCCTCACACGACGCTCTAGAACTCACGGTGAAGCCCCTGTCTGCGGACAGCGTGCAGGTGACGTGGCTGTGCCCACGGCCAGCGCCCTCCTTCAGGCTATCGTGGCTGAGGCTGGGCAGCAGCGCCGCTCTGGGTTCCATCACAGAGACGCTGGTCCCCGGAGAGAGACAGCAGTACCTACTGACCCAGCTCACGCCACGATCACACTACCTCGTCTGCCTGCTCCCCCTGCGCTCCACCTCCTCCCACTCTGGAGGGTCACAGAGAGGACAGCAGCAGGAAAAGGACACAACAGACCAGACCCCCGTCTGCGCTCAGATAGAGACGGGGGAGGCTCTGCGCCCCGAGGGGGGAGACGGGGGTGAGGACTCAGACACAGAGATGGCAGCCCTCCCCCTGGCCGAGATCATCGGCGGAGCCACGGCCCTGGTCTCCCTCATACTCATCTTCGGCATCTTCTGCTGGTACAGCCAGCGCGCCGGGTATGTCTCCGGGGAAACAGACTCCTATGGGGTCCGAGGACAGCGCGGGGTCGGAATGGGGAAGCCATACGATGACTACGTGGAGTCGGGCACTAAGAAGGACACCTCCATCCTGGAGATCAGGAGCCCCGGCTTGGCCATGACGCCCATGACGACCCATCAGCCACTGCAACCCAAAGGAGGGGAAGATGTGACCTACGTGCACACCATCTTCCCCTCATCGCACGGTAACGGCACCTACCGGAGCAACCAGAGTCACAACGGCATCATCACCCAACTGGGTCACACGGCGGGCTACGGGACCAACCGGGGTTACCGGGAGCAAGGGATGATCCCGGATATAGACTACACCTACACGTGATGACATCATCTAAGACACACTTCTCCCACCCCCACCGGTTGGACGCTGTTCTAAGGATACGGTTCTAGCAGGCGGTTGGTTGGTTGGTCTCCTTGGTTCCAAAGTATCCTCTGTGCCTCCTCAGTTCTGCTCTGAATCTTATTGGTCTGTTACTTAGCTGACTGGCTTGGGCTGCTGTGTCCCCTAAGGGCAACCACACGTACATGTTAGCTAGGTGACAGAAGTGCCAGTCAAGTCGTACCATGCTGGGTATTGACCTACGATAATGTTTCAGTGCTTCTCATGTTTAAACGTTTTGAGGTCTTTACAGCTACTGCACTCTTCCTTCTATTCCATAAAACACTGTTAGTTGTCTGAGGTGGATGTTTAGGCCTAGGCAGACGATATAGGCAAATATATACCAGAAAGAAGCACTTGTGTAGATGACTATACTACTAAATACTTCTGTTTACACTGTGTAGACACACAGGTAAGGGTTTGATGGAACTAGTCATAACAACTTACAAACAACAACTCATCATCACTGACTGACAAAACACATATTATGTTCCTATCTTAGAGAGAGAGAAATAGAGAGAGGGAGACAGAGAGATATAGAGAGAGATCTATATAGAGAGAACTAGATATATATATATAGAGAGAGAGGGAAATAGAGAGAGATATATATAGAGAGAGAGGGAAATAGAGAGATAGAAATAGAGAGAGATATATATAGAGAGAGGAAGGGAAATAGAGAGAGAGAGAAATAGAGAGAGAGAGATAGAAATAGAGAAATATATATACAGTATATATTGAGGGAGAGAAATAGAGAGAGGGAGAAATAGAGAGAGAGAAAAACAGAGAGAGAGAGAGAGAAATATATATAAAGAGGGAGAGAAATAGAGAAAGAAAGATTGGGAGATAGAGTGAGAAATACAGAGAGAGAGAAATAGAGGGAGAGAAATAGAGAGAGAGAGAGAGAAATATATATAAAGAGGGAGAGAAATAGAGAAAGAAAGATTGGGAGATAGAGTGAGACAGAGAGAGAGAGAGAGAGAGAGAGAGAGAGAGAGAGAGAGAGAGAGAGAGAGAGAGAGAGAGAGAGAGAGAGAGAGAGAGAGAGAGAGAGAGAGAGAGAGAGAGAGAGAGAGAGAGAGAGAGAGAGAGAGAGAGAGAGAGAGAGAGAGAGAGAGAGAGAGAGAGAGAGAGAGGGACAGACAGACAGACAGACAGACAGACAGACAGACAGACAGACAGACAGACAGACAGACAGAGGGGGGGAGAAGGAAGAGAAAAGAGGTTAAGAGAGAGACAGAATAATTGAGGAAGAGAGGGAGAGAGGAGATAGGGAGAGAAGGTGGAGAGTGAAGAGGGAGAGCAAAGAGAGAACTAACGGCAGAGGGAAACGGTGAAAAGGGTAGGAATATATGAAAGGATAGAGTATTTTGCTTATCGCATGTCATCACAATATGAAAAGCAAAGGCATGTTAACTGGACTAGAAATGTCTCCAATCAAATTACGTAAATCAACCCAAAGTAAAAGGCATTTTCTATTGGTCTATTGGTTGCTATCAGGAAAGATGTAGAAAAATACCTGCGTTTACAGTGATGTACCCATTCACCCCACAGACATCTGAACACAGCGAGCTGTAATAACTACCATTATATGGAGCTATTATACTATCTGATAACTCCCCATTATATAGCTCCGTAGTATCTCTATGTACATCATAGACAGACAGTCAGGTCACAGGTAGGGGGCAGAGAGTTCTGTAGAAATCAGGGATCAACCAAACTGCAGCACTGTGCATCTCTGCACTCTAATCACACACACACACACACACACACACACACACACACACACACACACACACACACACACACACACACACACACACACACACACACACACACACACACACACACACACACACACACACACGTCTCCAGACCATGTAGACTACACACACACACACACACACACACACACACACACACACACACACACACACACACACACACACACACACACACACACACACACACACACACACACACACACACACACACAGGACCCATCGCGAGAAACAAGGCTTAGACGAGAATCTCTGTCAATCTATGTATATTATAACAATGGTCTTGCCTCTTGATCACAACTTAATCATAATGGAGAGTAGAATAAAGGGAGTGATGGGAAAAGGAGGGAGAGAAGGAAAAGAGAAAGAGATTGTTAGAGTGAGTTATGTATAGACTATAGGTTTTAATAAACCATGATGAACTTCATTAGCCTGATGTCTTTTTCCAATCCAGAACTCCACTGGGAAAAGATCTAGAGCCTTCTTTACTGTCTTAGAAACCTTTCTTTTAAATACTCTCAGCTTTTCACAAATAATAAAGTCTTACGTGTAAATCTAAACGGTGAGAACTGTTTGTTTGGTTCAGTTTGTTTGTTTTTCTATGCGAATAAAAATGGATTGGTAAAAGTGAAAATGTTTTTATACTGTATGTGTTTTAGTGGGAGGTGGTGGTGGGTTGTGTTAAATTATACTGTACAAATAAACTGGCAGAATATTACAAAGAATCAATAGCAACATAAATACATAATGAGGCAGAGTGTTGTTCATTAAATATACTCTCTGAATACATAGTAGCTGTGTTATTATTACTGACTAGATTTATGAGCCTTAGGAAGCTACTCCCTATCGATTTGTGTGTGTGTGTGTATCAACATGTTCTGGAGACGTGTGTGTGTGTGTGTGTGTGTGTGTGTGTGTGTGTGTGTGTGTGTGTGTGTGTGTGTGTGTGTGTGTGTGTGTGTGTGTGTGTGTGTGTGTGTGTGTGTGTGTGTGTGTGTGTGTGTGTGTGTGTGTGTGTGTGTGTGTGTGTGTGTGTGTGTGTGTGTGTGTGTGTGTGTGTGTGTGTGTGTGTGTGTGTGTGTGTGTGTGTGTGTGTGTGTGTGTGTGTGTGTGTGTGTGTGTGTGTGTGTGTGTGTGTGTGTGTGTGTGTGTGTGTGTGTGTGTGTGTGTTTTTATCCCCGGAACGAAACGGGGATAAACCTAGCTGAATTTGTCCAATAGAAACTCTTGTTTTTCAACTGTTGGACTAATGATTACATCCTAGATCAGCTAGATGCAGGCAAGACGGTATTGAATGTGTCAATGTCTGTCACCTTGATTACTCCAATTTGTTTCTGGACCTACGTTATAAGCGTTCATTTGTAGGCTAGGTTGTAGCGACCTCATGATGGGTACAGGGGAAATTAAAGTATCATGTAGTAGCCTAAACCTATTACTGTTACATTGAACTGGGTAAATGGAATATGAATGACAGTCATCCAATATCCTGTAGAAGAAACAAGGCTCCCTAATCTTGAACAGCACTGACCGCCACTGGCATACAACTTCCAACTAAATGCTTACTTGGTTCCATCCCGGCAATGTAGTGCAGAGCGATTAACTGACATTTTGGTTATTTTTTGGTTTTTAAAATGGTTCAATTATTTGAATTCCATTTAGTTTTCCTGTGAACTCAATGCACAATTTCTCTAGAGATAAATCAGATCAAGCCCGAACCGTGCGATGTAGTTGTAGTTTCCAACAGGCCAATATTCTACATAGGTTAGAGCAGAAAACGTGGCAATTAACTACAATTACCATAATCCATTGCGTGCCTACTTGTCACAGACCAGAGAGGGAGAGAAGACACTAAAGATGTGCAATCGAGAGGGATAGAGAGCAGTTGGTTCATGAGGTGTCTCTACCTGAAAATGTATTATCTACGTGATTGATAGTTGGCATTCATCAGTCAAAAGTATGCCTTATTTACTTTTAAGAACTACTAAAATAGTGATTTTGTTAGACAGCATAGGCAGCAGCTCTATAGAGATTAGATGACTTGGAATTAAATAATTAAGTCATCAAATAAAACAAATGTAATATACGGTACACAACAACTGAAATAAGGTATTAAAGTAAAGTAATGTGAATAAATGATGGTTAATAAGTGATAAGCAGTAATAGGCAGTCACTACCATCAAAAAGCACTAATCGCTCAGCGCTACCTGTAATGGGTGTTCTCCTCCTCTTCGCTTGAAGAGGAGGAGTAGGGATTGGACCAAAGCGCAGCGTTGTTATAGGACATAACGATGTTTATTAAAGATAAAGACGAACACGAAAAAACACTTGAGAATTTACAAAATAATAAACGAAGTCAACAGACCTGAACAAACGAACTTACATAACACGAAGAACGCACGAACAGGAAAATAGACTACACAAAACGAACGAACAAACGAAACAGTCTCGTGTGGTGCAAACATACACAGACACGGAAGACAACCACCCACAACAAACAATGTGAAACAACCTACCTTAATATGGTTCTCAATCAGAGGAAACGTAAAACACCTGCCTCTAATTGAGAACCATATCAGGCAACCCATTAACCAACATAGAAACACATAACATAGAATGCCCACCCCAACTCACGCCCTGACCAACTAAACACATACAAAAACAACAGAAAACAGGTCAGGAACGTGACATAACCCCCCCCTCAAGGTGGGCACTCCGGACGCACCACCAAAAGTCTAGGGGAGGGTCTGGGTGGGCATCTGACCACGGTGGTGGCTCAGGCTCTGGGCGTGGTCCCCACCCCACCATAGTCAATCCCCGCTTCCGTATCCCCCTCCCAATGACCACCCTCCAAATAAACCCACCTAATTTAAGGGGCAACACCGGGATAAGGGGCAGCACCGGGATAAGGGGCAGCTCCGGACTGAGGAACGGCAGCTCCGGACTGAGGGACGGCAGCTCCGGATTGAAGGACGGCAGCTCCGGACTGAAGGACGGCAGCTCCGGACTGAAGGACGGCAGATCCGGGCTGAAGGACGGCAGCTCCGGACTGAAGGACGGCAGCTCCGGACTGAAGGGGGGCAGCTCCGGACTGAAGGGGGGCAGCTCCGGACTCAGGGGCAGCTCCGGACTGGCTGACGGCTCTGGCTGCTCATGGCTCGCTGACGGCTCTGGCTGCTCAGGGCTCGCTGACGGCTCTGGCTGCTCAGGGCTCGCTGACGGCTCTGGCTGCTCATGGCTCGCTGACGGCTCTGGCTGCTCATGGCTCGCTGACGGCTCTGGCTGCTCATGGCTCGCTGACGGCTCTGGCTGCTCATGGCTCGCTGACGGCTCTCGCTGCTCATGGCTCGCTGATGGCTCTGGCTGCTCATGGCTCGCTGACGGCTCTGGCTGCTCATGGCTTGCTGACGGCTCTGGCAGATCCTGGCTGACTGGCTGCTCTGGCAGATCCTGTCTGGCGGACGGCTCTGGCTGATCCTGTCTGGCGGACGGCTCTGGCTGATCCTGTCTGGCTGACGGCTCTGGCTGCTCATGGCTCGCTGACGGCTCTGGCTGCTCATGGCTCGCTGACGGCTCTGGCTGCTCATGGCTCGCTGACGGCTCTGGCTGCTCATGGCTTGCTGACGGCTCTGGCTGCTCATGGCTCGCTGACGGCTCTGGCAGATCCTGGCTGACTGGCGGCTCTGGCTGATCCTGTCTGGCGGACGGCTCTGGCTGATCCTGTCTGGCGGACGGCTCTGGCTGATCCTGTCTGGCGGACGGCTCTGGCTGATCCTGTCTGGCGGACGGCTCTGGCTGATCCTGTCTGGCGGACGGCTCTGGCGGATCTTGTCTGGCGGACGGCTCTGGCTGATCCTGTCTGGCGGACGGCTCTGGCTGATCCTGTCTGGCGGACAGCTCTGGCAGATCCTGTCTGGCGAACGGCTCTGGCCGATTCTGTCTGGCGGACGGCTCTGGCTGATCCTGTCTGGCGGACGGCTCTGGCTGATCCTGTCTGGCGGACGGCTCTGGCTGATCCTGTCTGGCGGACGGCTCTGGCTGATCCTGTCTGGCGGACGGCTCTGGCTGATCCTGTCTGGAGGACGGCTCTAGCGGCTCGGGACAGACGGGCAGCTCTGACGGCTCGGGACAGACGGGCAGCTCTGACGGTGCTTGGCAGACGGGCAGCTCTGACGGTGCTTGGCAGACGGGCAGCTCTGACGGTGCTTGGCAGACGGGCAGCTCTGACGGTGCTTGGCAGACGGGCAGCTCTGACGGTGCTTGGCAGACGGGCAGCTCTGACGGTGCTTGGCAGACGGGCAGCTCTGACGGTGCTTGGCAGATGGGCAGCTCAGACGGTGCTTGGCAAACGGCAGACTCTGGCCGGCTGAGGCGCACTGTAGGCCTGGTGCGTGGTGCCGGAACTGGAGGTACCGGGCTAAGGACACGCACCATCAGGCTAGTGCGGGGAACAGCAACAGGGCACACTGGACTCTCAAGGCGCACTATAGGCCTGGTGCGTGGTACCGGGCTGAGGGCACGTACATCAGGGCGAGTGCGGGGAGAAGGAACAGTGTGTACAGGGCTCTGGAGACGCACAGCAGGCTTGGTGCGTGGTGTAGGCACTGGTGGTAATGGGCTGGAGACACGCACCACAGGGCTAGTGCATGGAGGAGGAACAGGGCTCTGGAGACGCACAGGAAGCCTGCTGCGTGGTGTAGGCACTGGTGATACTGGGCTGGGGCGGGGAGGTGGCGCCGGAAATACCGGACCGTGCAGGCGTACTGGCTCCCTTGAGCACTGAGCCTGCCCAACCTTACCTGGTTGTATGCTCCCCGTCGCCTGACCAGTGCAGGGAGGTGGAATAACCCGCACCGGGCTATGTAGGCGAGCCGGGGACACCATGCGTAAGGCTGGTGCCATGTATGCCGGCCCGAGGAGACGCACTGGAGACCAGACGCGTTGAGCCGGTTTCATGGCACCTGGCTCAATACTCAATCTAGCCCGGCCGATAGGAGGAGCTGGTATGTACCTCACCGGGCTATGTAACACGGTGTCTGCCCGTACTTTCGCTCTCCACGGTAAGTACAGGGAGTATGCGCAGGTCTCCTACCTGACTTCACCACACTCCCTTTTAGCCCCCACCCAATACATTGTTGGGGTTTCCTCTCGGATTTCCAGCCACGTCTCCTTGCTGCCTCCTCATACCACCGCTCCTGGGCTTTCGCTGCCTCCATCTCTTCCCGAGAGCGGCGATATTCTCCAACCTTAGCCCAGGGTCCTTCTCCGTTCAATATTTTCTCCCATGTACATGAGTCCTGGTTTCTTGGCCGCTGCTGCTGGTTCCTATCATGCCGCTTGATCCTTGTTTGGTGGGTGGTTCTGTAACTGGTGTTCTCCTTCGCTTGAAGAGGAGGAGTAGGGATTGGACCAAAGCGCAGCGTTGTTATAGGACATAACGATGTTTATTAAAGATAAAGACGAACACGAAAAAACACTTGAGAATTTACAAAATAATAAACGAAGTCAACAGACCTGAACAAACGAACTTACATAACACGAAGAACGCACGAACAGGAAAATAGACTACACAAAACGAACAAACAAACGAAACAGTCCCGTGTGGTGCAAACATACACAGACACGGAAGACAACCACCTACAACAAACAATGTGAAACAACCTACCTTAATATGGTTCTCAATCAGAGGAAACGTAAAACACCTGCCTCTAATTGAGAACCATATCAGGCAACCCATTAACCAACATAGAAACACATAACATAGAATGCCCACCCCAACTCACGCCCTGACCAACTAAACACATACAAAAACAACAGAAAACAGGTTAGGAACGTGACACTACCACAATGCAAAACACTAGAAATAATAAAACAGAAGAATAGGAACATCAAGTAAAAGGCTCAGTAGAAGAGAATGAACCTTTTAGCATCAGTATAATACAGGAAGGCACAATTTATAGTCCAATATTTACACGTGTTTTGGGGAAGGAGGGATTCGGGGGGCAAGTGTTTAAATTGTGCAGTATTTAGAAATCATAATAAGACTCTGGCATTGAAGTATATGTTTGTGTGTGTGTGTGTGCGCGCACCAGCCACCAGCCAGTTTCCATTTAAATACCTCTCACTGAGTAGTACTAATTGCAGTACAGTACAAAACTCTGACACAACTTTTGGCGATGACATTCAATTTATACGAATGAATGAAGTTCCTAGTAGAGTAGTAGTAGAATACACACAGCACACACTGCTTCAGCATCAGGAGAGCTGTCGGGCAGCTCTCTCCGACCTACAGAATAAACACAGACTCATTTCTGCCTCTCACAGAAACCATCGCCCTACTAATTAATGACCCTACTAACTTTCCCTACTTAATTACCTTACTTAAGAACCCTACTTAATGACCCTACTTAATGACCTTTCTTAAAAACCCTACTAAATGACCTCTACTTAATTACCTTACTTCAAAACCATACTCAATGACCCAACTCAATGACCCCTACTCAATGACCCCTACTCAATGACCCCTACTCAATGACCCAACTCAATGGCCCTACTCAATGACCCCTACTTAATGACCCCTACTCAATCACCCTACTCAATGACCCCTAATTAATGACCACTACTTAATTACCTGACTTAATGACCCTACTTAATGACACCTACGTAATGACCCTACTTAATGACACCTACGTAAATACCCTACTTAATGATACCTACTTAATGACCCTACTTAATGATATCTACTTAATGATCCTAATTAATGATACCTACTTAATGACTCTACTTAATGATACCTACTTAATGATCCTACTTAATGATACCTACTTAATGACCCTACTTAATGATACCTACTTAATGACCCTACTTAATGATATCTACTTAATGACCCTACTTAATAATGATACCTACGTAATGACCCTTCTTAATGATAGCTACAATGACAGGAACAGAAAAGGTAAAGTCTGAACACATAACAATACAACCTTGTAAAATGGGTTCCTGTAGCATTTCTCAAGGGAGTTTCATCTCTGAAGAGGGTTTGCTAGCTCTTAGAATTAGCAAGACAGGCCGAGCATGCCGAAGGGGTTGAAAGGCGATGAGAGCATCGATCACAATATCCATGTAGGTTGTGGCAATATTGGTTATTGTTATCAGCAGTGTTGTAGTACTCGAGTCCCGAGTACTTGTGACTCGACTTGGACTTGACAATTGGTGACTCGGACTTGAGACTCGCCTTCTCGACCACTCACCCTTCCGTGCCTTGTATTTGCACTTGGACTGGATAGGCTAATAATGTGTCCATTTTGTTATAATGTTTGAGTCACTCAAATAGCATAAGCCATGGCAAAATGTGTAGAATTGCAGGAAATTAGCTTTAAAGCTGCAACATTGTATCTCCGCCACATGGCAAACTGAGTAGAATTGCAGACCTTTTCTTTAAAACAGCAACATTTTGCCAACAGGAGGGCTTCTCAAATGTTCGGTCGGCGAGCGCACAATTGGCCACGCCCACGCCACGTCCACCACCTAAGCCCCATTTTGATCCAAAACAAAAACTTAAAAACAAAGTCTAGCTATTGGTCTCTCCTTCCCCATGAGTATAGTAAAGTAGGCGGTCTTTGTCTTGTCGCTCTGCCCTCCCACTTTCCCCCCTGCAACCCATAGCCAGATTCTGACAAGTCTCCCTTTAGTTTTAACGCTGCAATAAAAAACATACACAAATATCAGTGGGTGATTTCAAAAAAGTAGTTGAGAGCCTGACTTACCATTCATATATGTAGTAAATAAGTAGTGAAACACAGGTATTGAGTAGAACTTGTGAGGTAGTAATGAATGGTAAATTAGTTGGTTTCCTTCACAACAGCTCTGCGCTGCGCTGCAAAGCGCAAGAAGTATGAATGCCCTGACTTCTGCAGAGGCCATATCACCACAAAAATGGATTGGCCATGCAGTGCCTTTAATCCATAGCAGAGGCTGGGGGATGGCACAGTCCAAGAAGAAGGGGAGTGTGACTGAAAGGTCCTCCATGGTCAATCACACCCCTGCATTGGTCACGCAGCGTTTACTGTGATATGGCCTCTGCAGAAGTCAGGGCATTCAAATTTCTTGCACTTTGCGGAGCAGCGCAGATCTGCTGAGCAGAGTTGATGTGAAGGAAGATGTCAAGGAAGTGAGTTTGTGTTCATACAGGACCTCCCGCCCCCCATCTACTGTCAACCAATCATGTCAACGTGGAGCTATATGGAGCTCTCCGCATTGTTACAAAATTTGGAAGGCACATGGCAATGCTGTACTTAATTTGGCCTCTGCATGCCTCCAGAGGCTCTGCAATTGCATCACAACATCCATACAGCGTCTTCAACCACATTTTCGGATCAAGTATAAATCTCTCTCCACCAATTTCAGCACATTCCTTGTTTCAATTTTTTTTTTTTTTTTACCTTTATTTGCCTTGGCAAGTCAGTTAAGAAAAACATATTATTTACAATGACAGCCTAGGAACAGTGGGTTAACTGCCTTGTTCAGGGGCAGAACGACAGATTTTTACCATGTCAGCTCAGGGATTCAATCTAGCAAACTTTCGGTTACTGGTCCAACACTCTAACCACTAGGCTACCTGCCATCCCTTCATAACTTCATTGTGTGAATTGTTTGCATTTGATTTTTAGTGTCCATCAATTCCCCATTACATATATCCCCAGTAGACCATTTACCATTAATTCCTATCATTTCTCATCTACAATATCAATCAAATCAAATGTTATATTGTCACATGCGCTGAATACAACAGGTGTAGACCTACCATGAAATGCTGAATACAACAGGTGTAGACCTACCATGAAATGCTGAATACAACAGGTGTAGAACTACCATGAAATGCTGAATACAACAGGTGTAGACCTACCATGAAATGCTGAATACAACAGGTGTAGACCTACCATGAAATGCTGAATACAACAGGTGTAGACCTACCATGAAATGCTGAATACAACAGGTGTAGACCTACCATGAAATGCTGAATACAACAGGTGTAGACCTACCATGAAATGCTGAATACAACAGGTGTAGACCTACCATGAAATGCTGAATACAACAGGTGTAGACCTACCATGAAATGCTTACTTACAAGCCCTTAACAATGCAGTTCAAGAAATAGAGCTAAGAAAATATTTACCATATAAACTAAAGTAAAAAATAAAAAGTAACACAATAAAATAACAATAACGAGGCTATATACAGGGGACACCGGTAGAGAGTGAATGTGCAGGGGTACAGGTAAGTTGAGGTCATTTGTACGTGTAGGTAGGGGTAAAGGGACTATACATAGATAATAAACAGCGAGGAGCAGCAGTGTAAGAACAAAGGGAGGGGGGGGGAAGAGGTTAAGGAGCATTTTGGACCTAGACTTGGCGCTCCAGTACTGCTTGCCGTGCGGTAGCAGAGAGAACAGTCTATGATTTGGGTGACTGGAGCCTTTGACAATTTCTGGGGCCTTACCCTGACACCGCCTAGTACATAGGTCCTGGATGGCAGGAAGCTTGGCCCCAGTGATGTACTGGGCCGTACGCAATATCCTCTGTAGAGCCTTAAGGTCGGATGCCGAGCAGTTGTCATACCAGGCGGTGACACAACCGGTCAGGATGCTCTCGATGGTGCAGCTATTGAACTCGTTGAGGATCTGGGGATCCATGCCAAATATTTTCAGTCACCTGAAGGGGAAAAGGAGTTGTCATGCCCTCTTCACGACTGTCTTGGTGTGTTTCGAACATGATAGTTTGTTGGTGATCTGGACACCAAGGTACTTGAAACTCTCGACCCGCTCCACTACAGCCCTTTGATGTGAAAGGGGGCCTGTTCGGCCCTCCTTTTCCTCTAGTCTACGATCAGCTCCTTTGTCATGTTCACGTTGAGAGAGAGGTTGTTGTCCTGACAGCACACTGCCAGGTCTCTGACCTCCTCTCTATGGGCTGTCTCATCGTTGTCGGTGATCAGGCCGACCACTGTTGTGTTGTCAGCAAACTTAATGATGGTGTTGGAGTTGTGCTTGGCCACGTAGTCGTGGGTGAACAGGGAGTACAGGAGGGTACTAAGCATGTACCCCTTCGGGGCCCCCGTGTTGAGGATCAGTTGGCAGATTTGTTGTTGCTTACCCTTACCACCTTGGGGGTGGCCCGTCAGTAAGTCCAGGATCCAGCTGTAGAGGGAGGTGTTTAGTTCCAGGGTCCTTAGGTTAGTGATGAGCTTTGTGTGCACTATGGTGTTGAACGCTGAGCTGTAGTCAATTAACAGCCTTCTCACATAGGTGGTCCTTTTGTCCAGGTGGGAAAGGACAGTGTGGAGTGTGATTGAGATTGCATCATCTGTGGATCTGTTGTGGCGGTAAACGAATTGGAGTGGGTCCGAGATGATGGTGTTGATGTCAGCCATGATCAGCCTTTCAAAGCACTAAATGGCGCCAACGTGAGTGCTATGGGGCAGGTAAGGCAGGTTACCTTCATTTTCTTGGGCACAGGGACTACGGTGGTCTGCTTGAAACATGTAGGTATCACAGACTCTGTCAGGGAGAGGTTGAAAACGTCAATGAAGACACTTGCCAGTTCCCGCGCAAGCTCTGAGTACACGTCCTGGTAATCTGTCTGGCCCCGCGGCCTTGTGAATGCTGACCTGTTTAAAGGTCTTGCTCACAGCAGTATACCACCCTGCATCCCACTGCTGGGTTGTATCTGAAGTTAAGCAGGGTTGGTCCTGGTCAGTCCCTGGATGGGAGACCAGATGCTGATGGAAGTGTTGTTGGAGTGCCAGTAGGAGGAACTCTTTCCCCTGGTCTAAAAAATTATTATTATTATGCTCACTCAGCTGTTCCTCACAAGTAATACAACAAATGGTCTATTACCAGTGTGATCATGCGGGGCGGCAGGTAGCCTAGTGGTTAGAGCATTGGGCCAGTAACCAAAAGGTTGCTGGTTCAAATCCCTGAGCTGACTAGGTAAAAATCTGTCGTTCTGCCTCTGAACAAGGCAGGTAACCCACTGTTCCCCAGTAGGCTGTCATTGTAAATAAGAATTTGTTCTTAACTGACTTTCCTGGTTAAAACATTTTGTATATATACCTAAAAAAAAGTCCTGAATGGTCTGAGAAGAATAACATTGGCCGGGAAATTCAAGCATAATGTGGGCCTATATATAGCTTACTGCACAAACATTGTTGCTACAGAACTATTTTAAATTGGTTATGTTTTTTTAAGTCAGGGTTAAAAAAAATCAGAGCGGCAGATCCCAACTTGCATTTTGACTCAGAAAGTGAGCCTGACTCAGAAAAGGTTGGTGACCTCTGGCTTAAAGCATCAGACAAGCTCAGTGTATATAGTTGATTTGATTCTAAACACATAGGGTGTGTCTATATAGGGAAAAATGCATGTTTAAAAATGTTGACCAAACGATTGGTCGAAAGAACAGTCGACTTTCAGTTGACCAAGATAGTTTTTTTTGTCGGGGACAGCCCTAGAACATACTAATTAAGGTATAGCCTGTCTCTCTTGTCGTGATGTGTGTTTTGTACTATATTTTTTATTTTATTTATTTTATTTTTTATCCCCCGTCCCCCCTGTAGGAGGCCTTTTGCCTTTTGGTAGGCCGTCATTGTAAATAAGATTTTGTTTTTAACTGACTTGCCTAGTTAAATAAAGGTTAAATAAAATACAAAATAAATAGGTCTAGCTCAGTTGAACACACAACAAAGCATGCAGCCTTGATAAACTCAGCCTTAATGAACGCAGCCTTGATGAGCACTGTGCTGATGAGCAGACCGACTCCTTTCTGAAATTTCCACATTGCACTGGGCCAATCAGGCTAATGAGGCTCTCACTTCCTCCATTCGAGCTAAAGTGGCGATTGATTGGGGGGTGGGAAGCCTTTACAGAGGGGAGAAATAATTGCTATGAATGGGCAATCTGCAAACTCATTCACTTTTTTTCCCACCGTTTTGTTTACCGACATACTGGTCATTAGGGATTGACTCTGGGGGCTCCTGTTAACTTGTCAATGTCAAACATTTAAATGAAATATAAATCAGACTGCTGTAAATTATTCTGGGATAATTTGTCTGTCCGTTTTGGAGTGCTTCAGCATTGCAGTGGTTGCTGATGGTGGTCCGACCGAGCGGAATGTGTGTGCGTGCGTGCATGTGGGTCGACAGACAAACTTCCTAACTACAGTGTGGATACAGTTGGCCTACAGTAGAGTATTCACAGTTAGAGATACACTAACTAAAACTGACAGAAAAAGCCTGAAGTCACTACAGAAACTACAGCAGAGATAGCAGTCAGTTACACTACCTACAGCCTCCAGCACACACGCACTGTTGGGGCGAGTGACTTACAATGGCTAGTTGTTATTAATATATATTTATGTTGTTGTGCATTTTGCTATTTGCCTCGACTCCTGCATGCTTTGTTGACTATGAACTTTCTTGTTTACCCAACCATGGGACAGACTATGTTTGTTCCCAAACTCGGGACTCTGACTCTCTATTGGTTACACAGACTTTTGGCCTCCCATCCTATTCTACACCTTTCGCCGGCTTTGTATTCATGTTACCTGATAAAATTGCTGTATAATATGATCTTGTTGCCATCTAATGCACATTCACATGTCATAAATCAACACTGCAGAGCTCTCCCTGTCCTCTGCCGTGCCCTGATTGTATTACTGTTGATGATATCTGGAAATGTGCATGTACATTCTGGTCCATCTATAGCCCCAATTCTGGTTTCTGCTCTGATATCTGTTTCACTGATTTCAGCTCTCGTAAAAGCCTGGGTTTCCTGCACATTAACACTAGAAGCGTATTACCTAACATGGATCAATTGAAAGTGTGGGTTCACAGCTCCAATCCAGATGTGTTGGTCATTACTGAGACGTGGTTAAGAAAGAGGGTTTTGAATACTGATGTTAACCTTTCTGGTTATAACCTTTTTTGTTAAGAAGATCTTCCAAAGGTGACCGCGTGGAAATAATAACCAAGGATCACCTTCAGTGCTCGGTTGTCTCCACCAAGTCTGTCCCCAAACAATTTGATTTGCTGGTTTTAAGCATTAAACTTTCAAAAAGCTCTTTGTTGACTGTTGCTGGGTGCTATCGTCCTCCATCAGCACCGGCCTGTACCCCACCTGCTCTAGGCTCTCTCCTGGCCCCTTACACTAAGTCTGAATGTGTCCTGCTAGGTGACCTAAACTAGGACATGCTTAAACCACCTACCAAGTCCTAAAGCAATTGGACTCCCTAAATCTTTCTCAGATTATTACCAATCCCACAAGGTATGAATCCAAACACCCAGAAAAGGCTACTCTCCTCGATGTGATCCTGGCAAATAATCATGATGGGTATCAGTCTGGTGTTTTATGTAATGACCTTAGTGATCACTGTTTTACAGCCTGTGTTCGTAATGGCTGCTCATAGACGCTTGCAAAAAACTTTAATGAGCAAGCCTTCCTTCATGAACTGGCCTCTGTAAAATGGTATAGAATCGGCTTGATCCACTCTGTCGAAGACGCTTGGACCTTTTTTGATATTTTCAGTGGTATTGTTAACAAACACACCCCCATAAAGAAAATTCGAATTAAAAACAGGTTCAGCCCCTGGTTCGATCATAGTCTTGCAGAATTACTTCACCTCAAGAATTGCATTTGGCGAAAGTCTCGGCACACGCATACTCAGGCTGACTGGCTCTCATTCAGGCAATGAGAAATAAGTGCAGTCAGGCTATCCGGAAGGCCAAAGTGAGTTACTTTAAGGAGCAGTTGGTCTAACCCCAAGAAGTTCCGGAAACCCTCCTTCTCACAGCTGCCCTTAATGTTGATGATGTGGTTGTTACTGACAAGAAGCACATGGCTGAGCTCTTTAATCACAACTTCATTAAGTCAGGATTCCTATTTGACATGGCATGCCTCCTTGCCTGTCCAACATTTCTTCATCTCCCACCCCTTCTAATACAACTTTCCCCGATGCTCTTCTCTCTTTTCCCCCTGCCTCGCTACAGTTTCTCCCTGCAGGCGATCACTGAGTCTGGGGTGCTAAAGGAGCTCCTTAAACTTGACCCCAAAAAGCCATCTGGGTCAGATGGCTTTGACCCTTTCTTCTTTAAGGTTGTTGCTCCTATCATCGCCAGGCCTATCTCTGACCTTTTTAACCTATCTCTCCTCTCTGGGGAGGTTCCCATTGCTTAGAAGGGAGCCACGGTTAGTATTTTATTTAAATGGGGAGATCAAACTGATCCTAACTCTTTTAGGCCTATTTCTATTTTGCCCTGTTAATCAAAAGTGTTGGAAAACAAGCTTTCTCTGTCCTTAACCCTGTCTGAACACCTCCAAAAACAAAGGTTGTGTGGTTTGGTAAGAAGAATGCCCATATCCCCACAGGTGTGATTAGGGTTGCAAAGGGTCAGAAACTTTCCGGTAAATTTACGGAAAAGTGATCTTATAACAGTGAACCTTTTTTTGTGGGATACACAAGGCAATTTTAGGTCTTGTGGCATATTTTGGTTAAACTATCCCCAATTCAATGTAATTTCATCCCTCTGCAAGCACAGAGCATTCTTCTATCACATGTGCAGTGCACTCTTCCATCACATGTACAGCTGATTCTCAAGATCTTGCACACTAATGAGATGCTATTGAGCCCACACTACTACACTGTCTGAGCCAAGGACTACATGCTTTCTGGTAAGTTTTGATTACAATACTGGGTGGGGTGAAGATATTTTATGTGACATACATGATTTTTTTGTTAACTAGTAAATAGTAGCCTACAGCAAAGTGTGTTTAAATCATTTAACTTGTTAACAATTTCTGCTAGTTAGTTTTTGCTACCATGTGGGTTTTAGCTTGCTTGAGCCTGCTAACGCACCTGTTTCCATACATGTTTCATTTTAAAACATTTATCTTACAAAAGGAGTTGTTTAATCTAGCTGTTTAACTATTTATCTGTACATGGAATTGTATTTGGGGTTTTCTTCCAAATTTTTTCCCTAATCTTTACAGGAAAATGCCACGGCACTATCTGATGTGTGGAGACATTTCACTGCAGCTAATGTAGAAGGAAAAGCTGTGTACATTTGCAAATACTGTGCCAAATCATATGTGAAGAATGCAACAAAGATGCAGAATCATCTGGCCAAGTGCATAAAGTTCCCTCAGCGCTCACAACAAGCAACCTCTGGCAAAAGTCTCTCTACTTCTATTCGAGGTGAAAATGATGAATCAGACACCTTATCGATAGCAACAGCTCATGGTCCTCCTGGAATCAGAAGTTTTTTTGACTCAATGGAGGAACGTAGTCAGAGAAATGCTGATGAATGTCTTGCTCGAGGGTGTATGCAACTGGTTCACCTCTAATGCTCACAGGCAATGTGTATTGGAAGAGATTTCTGAATGTTCTTCACCCAGCATACACTCCTCCAACCAGACATGCTTTATCTACTCATTTGCTGGATGCAGAGTTCAACAGAGTTCAAGTGAAGGTCAAGCAAATCATAGAGAAAGCAGACTGTATTGCAGTCATCTCTGATGGGTGTTTGAATGTTCGTGGGCACGGAATAATTAACTACATCATCTCCACCCTTCAACCAGTATTCTACAAGAGCACAAACACAAGCGACAACAGACACACCGATCTCTACATTGCAGATGAGCTGAAGGCAGTCATCAATGACCTTGGACCACAGAAGGTATTTGCACTGGTGACAGACAATGTTGTGAAAATGAAGGCTGCTTGGTCTAAAGTGGAGGAGTCCTACCCTCATATCACACCCATTGGCTGTGCTGCTCATACATTGAATCTGCTCCTCAAGGGCATCATGGCACTGAAAATAATGGATACACTCTACAAGAGAGCCAAGGAAATGGTTAGGTATGTGAAGGGTCATAAAGTTATAGCAGCAATCTACCTCACCAAACAAAGTGAGAAGAATAAGAGCACCACATTGAAGCTGTCCAGCAACACCCATTGGGGTGGTGTTGTCATCATGTTTGACAGTCTCCTGGAGGGGAAGGAGTCTCTCCCATCAAGAGGATCTTCGTGGATGATGTATTTTGGGAGAGAGTGGGAAGCGGCCTGAAACTCCTGAAACCTATAGCAGTAGCCATTGCACGGACTGAGGGAGACAATGCCATATCCTGTCTGATGTTCAGACTTTGCTTAGAGAAGAAATCAGTTCTGCCCTGCCTACTGTTGCTCCAAGCAGAGGAAACTGCAGTTCTGAAATACATCAAAACGCGTGAAGACTTCTGCCTGAAGCCCATACACGCCGCAGTGTACATGTTGGACCCCAAGTATGCTGGCAAGAGCATTCTGTCTGGTGCAGAGATCAACAAGGCCTATGGTGTCATCCCTACTGTGTCTCGCCACCTTGGCCTGGATGAGGGCAAGGTTCTTGGTAGTCTGGTGAAGTACACTTCCAAGTAAGGGCTTTGGGATGGAGATGCAATATGGCAGTCGTGCCAACATATCTCATCAGCCACCTGGTGGAAGGGACTTTATGGATCTGAGGCTCTTTCCCATGTTGCCTTCATCATCCTCCAAATCCCACCAACATCAGCCGCCTCAGAGCGCAACTGGTCCTTGTTTGGGAACACACACACCAAAGCACGCAACAGGCTGACCAATACAAGGTTTGAAAAATGTGTGGCCATCCGGGCAAGTTTGAGGCTTTTTGAGCCTGACAACGAGCCATCCTCAACAAGGTTGGAAAGTGACAGTGAAGATGAGGCCTCAGAGTCTGATGTTCAAGAGGTGGACATTGAGGAGATCCAGGGAGAAGACATGGAAGCCTGAGAGGAAGACAACCAAAGCTTCAGTTTCTAGACTATCATTTTACAGATGTATGTTGATAATGTTTTTGGAGATGCAATGGATCATTGGGGATCATTCAACATTCCCTTTTGTTGTTCAGTGAAATCATCCCATGTGAAGAATCAACTCATTTAATTAAAGTTCAATTTGTAACTAACATTTTTTTTTCTATGGGAAGGATTTAATCATTTGCAATTATGTCTACTTATGATATGGTAAAAGGTTTATGTTTCTGTTGCCATATGATATGGTAAATATGTCCAATGCAAAAAACATCTACATTTAAATGGTATTAATATTAATTTGCATATATTCCAGTGAATTCCCATCTATTCCCGTTAATTCCCACGGAAAGTTTCTTCCTCTGAATATTCCCCATTATGTGCAACCCTAGGTGTGATTACTACCTCCGAGGGTTTAGAGCTTGAGGTTGCCATCTAATGCACATTCAAATGTCATAAATAAACACTGCAGGGCTCTCCCTGTCCTCTGCCATGCATTGATTGTTTTACTGTTGATGATATCTGGAAATGTGCATGTACACCCTACATCATACAAGTACTTGGGAGTATGGCTAGATGGTACGCTGTCATTCTCTCAGCACATATCAAAGCTGCAGGCAAAAGTTAATCGTTCCTCTTTCACCCCAGCTGCCAAACTTGCCCTGATTCAGATGACCATCCTATCCATGCTAGATTACGGAGACGTAATTTATAGATCGGCAGGTAAGGGTGCTCTCGAGCGGCCAGATGTTCTTTACCATTCGGCCATCAGATTTGCCACCAATGCTCCTTATAAGACACATCACTGCACTCTATACTCCTCTGTAAACTGGTCATCTCTGTATACCCATCGCAAGACCCACTGGTTGATGCTTATTTATAAAACCCTCTTAGGCCTCACTCCCCCCTATCTAATATATATACTGCAGCCCTCATCCTCCAAATACAACAACCGTTCTGGCAGTCACATTCTGTTAAAGGTCCCCAAAGCACACACATCCCTGGGTTGCTCCTATTTTCAGTTCGCTGCAGATAGCGACTGGAATGAGCTGCAACAAACACTCAAACTGGACAGTTTTATCTCAATCTCTTCATTCAAAGACTCAATCATGGACACTCTTACTGACAATTGTGGCTGCTTTGCTTGATGTATTGTTGTCTCTACCTTCTTGCCCTTTGTGCTGTTTTCTGTGCCCAATAATGTTTGTACCATATTTTGTGCTGCTACCATGTTTTGTGTTGCTACCATGTTGTGTCGCTACCATGTTGTGTTGTCATGTGTTGCTGCCATGCTATGTTGCTGTTTTAGGTCTCTCTTTATGTAGTGTTGTGTTGTCTCTCTAGTCGTGATGTGCGTTTTGTCCTATATTTATATTTTATTATTATCCGCGCAGGAGGCCTTTTACCTTTTGGTTGGCCGTCATTGTAAATAAAAATGTGTTCTTAACTGACT
Organism: Salvelinus alpinus; assembly: GCF_045679555.1. Lineage (NCBI taxonomy): Eukaryota > Metazoa > Chordata > Actinopteri > Salmoniformes > Salmonidae > Salvelinus > Salvelinus alpinus. The sequence goes on from NC_092092.1 coordinate 71,652,361, forward strand.
TGCCTAGTTAAGTAAAGGTTAAATAAAAAATAAAAAAGATATAGGCCAGCCAGCAGCCAGTAGAATAGAGATAGCAGTCAGTTATAACACCTACAGCCAGAGATATAGGATAACTAGCAGCCAGTGATGAAAACAGTAGCCCTAAGTACAGTGTAGATAAGTAGGGAGGTAGTCTACCTGTGGGGCCTTTGCTGTAGATTACCTCCCGTCACAGAGAGGGAAGCAGTGGAAATCACTTTAACTCCCTGTGTGTGTGTGTGTGTGTGTGTGTGTGTGTGTGTGTGTGTGTGTGTGTGTGTGTGTGTGTGTGTGTGTGTGTGTGTGTGTGTGTGTGTGTGTGTGTGTGTGTGTGTGTGTGTGTGTGTGTGTGTGTGTGTGTGTCTGTGTGTCTGTGTCTGTCTGTCTGTCTGTTTTATGTCTGTCTGTCTGTCTGTCTGTCTGTCTGTCTGTCTGTCTGTCTGTCTGTCTGTCTGTCTGTCTGTCTGTCTGTCTGTCTGTCTGTCTGTCTGTATGTCTGTCTGTCTGTCTGTCTGTCTGTCTGTCTGTCTGTCTGTGTCTAGGACCTGGACCGACGGGATTGGCGTTTATCTTCTATCTGAGCTACTGCTGCCACGATGACAGTGAGGGTTCCCCACGGCAACCAGGGCCCTCTTATCTCTAACACCCCCTAAGAGGCTGGAGACCAGGGAATCTAATCAACGAGAACATTTAGCCCCTACCCATACCTCACATAACTCACACTGTCTGACAGCAGGTAGTCTAAATTGAGCTGTGGGTTTAATTTAAATTAAATAAACAAATAAATGCAATTTAAAACAACTACAAAACTAAAAGCTTGTTGACTTTACCAGAGAATAGAGTTGGGCACCCACACACATTCCCCTCATTAGTCCAATGACAATTCACAATTCATTGCGTAATCCATCTTAATCAAATAGCCCATCAGAGACAATATATCCTCCCCTCAATCTCTTCCTCTCTCTCCGCTGAGGCCGGATGGAGTGATTGAGGGGTGTAAAGAAAAGGATGTTTTACCCTCCAACCCACCCTCCTCCCCATCACTAAGACAGCTCTTAAGTGCTTGTGGGTTTTTATGTTTGCAGTGTTTTATAGGAGAATGCAGGAGCCAGCAGCAGTAAAAGGGTGAAGGGGTGGGAGTGGGTGGGGTGGGGGAGTTACTGTAAATCCAATCTTTATTGAGAACGACACAAACTACATAAACAGTCCTCCCCTATCCTCTCGCCCTCTCTACTGATCGATCAGCAGCACAGTGAATGAAGTGATGCTAGTGTGTGGTGCTGTGCGCCTCCCCCCCCACCAAACTCCGGTTACCATTGTGACAAAGATACTCAGGAAAGGTCTTCTTGATCCCTCTCTCTGTTACTCCTTTCTCACTGTAGCTTTGTCCAAAATCCTACCCTATTCATTACATAGTGCACTACTTTTGCTGTGCACAATACTAGTGTCCACATTTGTCTGGCCAAAAGTACGGCACTATATAGGGAATAGGGTGCCATTTGGTTTGGGACACACCCTGTCAGCCCGTTTCGTTCCCTCACCTTGCTCTGCCTGTCCCCTCTCCTCCAGAGGTTGTTTACAGCTCTGTTTCACTTGTTATTCAGTGGCACTTTTCATAGTGAGAGTGGGACTCTATAAAAAGCCTTGTAAAAAATACAGGCTGCTGGCTCTGATGTTGGAGCCAACATGATGTTAATGAGAGATTAGTTATTCACACAGCACAACATCGGCGGCCATGATGTTTTATGACAGTTGACACTAAATGACCAATGAAGAAACATCATTTTCTATGCAAAACCTGATCATCAAGTAGCTCTTTTGATGTTGGACTGGACACACCACACACTGTGATGCTAAATTAATGCCAAACACAGTACTGATGATTAAAGTCTAGCTATGATCACAAAGCAACTTCAGGCTGATATAGCATGATACACTTGACGTTACTGCCATCTAGAGGTGGAAAGTTACACAACACACAAATGGCACTGAGAAACCAGTTTATTGTATCATATTAACTTATTTCTAAATTACACATAATAAATACGATTCTGATCAGTTAATACTATAGTTACAAAAAGGCCCTGCAGACAGCCAGTAGGGCGATCTCTTGCTGGAAACTGAGAAGACCACAGGGTCAGGGTGGTTAGTTCAACAACAGAAGTACAGCATAAACATTAGCTCTTTATAAACTCTCTGGGTGTCACTCTGAGTACACTACAGTAGAGTCACACACACACACACGCACACACACACAAAGAAGATACGGTTTTCAACAAACTCCCAGAGCATTATTTCCCAAAATGGAGGGATTATAAATGTGGGTGTGTAATCAGGTTAACTGTGACCTGATTATGATGGGATCACGATAACGTATCAACCCTCAGGCAATAGCCTGTCTTGGTTGGAGTCAAAACTCTATCAGTACAATAATACTTCTCATTTCACAGTGATTTGTCCCATATAGAGTCCTGAGGCCTCAGGACATACACAATATGTTTTACTATAACAAATGTCACTTATTATTACTATAAGTAATGTTACCTAACATGTTATTCCTTTAAGTAGTGCTATCTTACTTATTACTAGTAATGTTATGTTATTACTAAGTAATGGTATTACTAAGTAATGCTATGTTATTAATAATTAATGTTGTTATGATTAAGTTATTACTAGTAATGTTGTTATTACTAAGTAACATAATAATGCC